>NC_056731.1:1702732488-1702822488 GCF_019279795.1 Protopterus annectens
TATGATATTATTTCCATTTAATATCTCACACATTTTTATGGCCAGTGAGATAGAATAACTTACACACTGTATGTCTCAGATTACTGCACAGACAAATGAAGAATGGACAACAAACACAGAAATGTAAGGCGGAGCTGTATATTTGCAAGCAATAATCATGACAAGTTGTGTGATCACTAGGTGCACTACATCCAAAACTAGTACATGTACAAATAACACTTGCATGGTTTGATATCAGTGTAGATGTTTTTGCAGTTGGTTGTGTGCATATTGATTTAAATGCATTGCTGCAAAGCTGTTTTTGTGGCAAATTGGGATAAGGCACTCATCCTGTGTTCTGAAAGTGCATTGGAGTGAAAGCTCTCATCCAGACCTATGTAGAAATATTTCCTGTGTACTAACATTTTCTAGTGTGTATGTCATAGATTGTTTTTTCCTCATTTCAACTACTTCTTTTTTTTCTTTTTTGTGGGGGGTGGGCACTGGTTGTGTAATGTGCTGCTTAGCGCAAACATGGGAACCAAAGACAAAAATGAATATCAGGTTTAGCTGTGCTTATCTTGTTTGCACAAAGAACAACAGTGCACAAACTAGATAACTGGCCAGGCAGGACCCAGACAGCCAAAAACAGAAACTAGATGCATTCATTTAGCACTATTAAGCATTATACAAACCTACTAAGCAACACTGCACAGCAGTTAACAGCGAGACCTTAAGAATGATCAGTAAAATAGGGAATGCCATGTAACTATTCCTGTGATAGCAGGTGTATGAGTAGGGCAGGAGTACAAATGGTTCTTGGTTCTAGGACAGGGTGTGCAACCTTTATTTTACTGTTGTGACATTACAATTTCTAGCAATGAATTGCAACATAGACAAGTGTTTTCTCAACCTTCTTGTGACAACAAGTATAAGTATAGAACTGTCATACACATGGCCCTGGGTTCAAATACAGGATATTCCATACACTTTTGCTGTTGTTCCACTTCCCATTATAGTCAGTCTCGCTTATAACAGTTGACATAGTGGAGCTCATATTAGTTATATGTATGAGGGCTGAGACAGTACTACTGTGTCTGTTTTTTATGTATATATATATATATATATATATATATATATATATATATATATATGTATTCTCACACTTATCACATGTATGACTGTGAGTATCCTGTGTACTATATTCCTGTAAGTATATTTCTGATATCTGGACTGGCATGGCCTTTGCATTTTCCTAACACACATACACAACTGCCTGTACATCCAATAACCTTGTATTTGCAACTGCAGTTATGTAATGCCTCACTGCTTGCCACTGTTGTGCTCCACTTACTAGCATGCAAAATCAGTCCTCAGAGGTGCACACTGCTGAGCACCATGTTTGTGTGATGGTAAGTGGAGTGCAACAGTTTCAGTGTGCACACTTCCAGTAAATGCGATGACTGGAGCTGGTGGGAAATCATCATTTGCAATTGCTCTCGATTCATGGCAGACACTGCAGGTGTTTGTGGGAAAGATATCTGGTTTAGGGCACAAAGATGGGGTGTCCAGGAGTCCAAGATTTTTATTGGACTCCTAGTTAAGAACCATACTGCCAGGTTTCTGCAGGGAGCTATTTTGGCTCCCGGTATAAGTTGTAAGCTTGGGATAATTTAGCCAGGGCTGTAACCTGTCCCTCTGGTATCCCCCCACACTAGTGTACAGTGTAGGCATCACTACAATGACCTCCTGAGGAGGAAGAGGGATACCCTTTATTTATTGGATCAAGGAATTTAGGACTGCAGACATCCCACACCTGTGTAATTATCACCTACAGAGAGTACTTGCAAGACTTAACAGCTGAATATAGGCAGGACTGGTATTCATGATGGTATTCTGCTCTTCTCTGTTTTTTTTCCATAGCTGCACGTAATCATGAGATAAATGTCTGAACCCATGAGGCTAGATTGGTGAGGATGAGGAAAGCATGTGGTATGTATGCAGCAGAATAGCAGTGTTATTCTAGCATTAAAAGTTAAAGATAGCATTTTTGGTATTTTATAGAGTTGTATCAAATTGAGCATGCATATCTCAACTGTAAAAGCAAGTATGCATGCATTAGTCTGTGGTATAAACCAATAGTACAATATTACACTTTAGTCAGAGGTTGTGGGTTTAAATACCACGTTTCCCAACTATACAATACTGTTACATCTGCAATTTATGTTTAAATTAAATTAAAACTATACCAGTAGCACAAATGCCCTGCTGTGAAGTGTAATCTGTATAAATGGAACATGCGTATGTGCAGTATATGCATATGTCAAGGAGCACTTGCTGCACTCTGTAGTATAGTGTGCATCTGTTAGGAGTTGGTAGTCTTAAAAGTAAAAGTTAAGATATTAGAGTCAATTAATTGTATCACTGCATTGTATGTCACATATGAAGGGATTAATCTTATATCTTTTTTTCTCACCCCAGCCCTTATCTTCTCTTTTTTATTTTCTTTATTTTTTTTTTATTATGTCATTAAAATTTGTCCATGCCATCCATGTGTACCACATCACTAAATGCTCCACAGCACAGGGAGGTAGGCTTGCTCACAGGATCTGCCTGTCCCACCTCCACCAGCTTCAGCACCATGGCCCAGCATATCTGGGAGCCAACCTAGCAGTACTGCCTCTGCTGCCCCTCAACTACATGCCCCCTCAGGTAGTCATGCCTCAGGGGCTGGTCCAGTGTTGCCCTCTGGGAGCAATAGCGGGGGTAGTGATTTTATCACCATCTCTAAATTGCCAGGGATGGTGCATAGGGTTGTGCACTGCACTGTTTTTACACACCTACATTGGCTGGAGAGGGTGCTCGTCCTCCTACAAGGAGGTGGAGATGCAGACCTCAGGCACTCCAGCCATCACTGAAGTGAGGTGACAGTGATCACAGTCCAGTGGGAGAGAACTCAATTCTCACTATCACCCAGCTTGATGACCATGGCTTTGGGATTTCTCCACCTTCACCCCAGTCCATCACCATCCCTGTCTCTTGAAACTTGAATCCATTTAAATGGAGATCACTGTACAGCATCAAATGGTATATTTACCTTTGTCCTCACTGTAGTGTGATCTAGGAGTTGGTATATTTAATTAGCGGGGGTGTGGGGGATGCAGGGGGGCAGCCTTCCTGCAAAAATGTAAAAAAAAGATTTTTTTTTTATTATTATTTATTTTTTTATTTCTATTTAAATTTCAAAGTTTCAAAACTTCGATCCTGTGGTCACCACCATAAGACATTTGAAGTTTTGAAGCTTCGACATTTAGACGTATACCCATATCTATATCTATATTTATATATATATATATATATATATATATATATATATATATATATATATATATATATTTAACAGAAAACAACCAAATCCACAAAAATTAATATCAATGAGACAATTATGATTACTCTAATAAGTATGTTGCAAGAAAAAAATCTAGATTATGCATAAATGGAGTTATAAAGAAAATGTGTTAAAACAAGGAAGAAGACTGCCTAGAGCAGAACTTACCAATGTGTGATATATACAGTCCTTGTCCTAAGAGAACAATGGACACAATTTCAAAAGCTGTGTTGCATTTAAGATGAGAAATTAAAGAAAAGTTATTTACTGTCTAGAACTACATATTAAATCCTCACAGAAAAAAGTTAATAATGACATATTGAGCCTAGAAGGATATAATGTTGTGTGATATTTCTATGTGTATATTATTGGATAGACAAGGTGAATGCTTTTTTCAGAAAAAAATACTAGTCCATTGTATTAATGTTCCATTGTTATCAGGCTTTCTATTTTGTGATAAAACAGTCTTCCATTCAAGTCTCTCCATTTGTATTTTTAGAATTGAATGGTCGCAGTCAATTTCTTTTTAAAGTCTAATAAACTTTTTTTTTACTGACATTTGTTTATTGGGAAAGTCCTACTGCGTCTGCTGTGCCCATTTTCAATTGAGGCCTGGAGAGAAATTTTCCACAGACATAACTAATCAAAAATACTATTCAGTAAAAGAAAAGACATAATTGGCGTCCAAGGTTTTTTAAGGAAAATTCAAGTCAAATAATCAATATTACAAATAACATAATTTGAACAATGAAGGAGTAACAACACAATGTGAAATTCATTAGCATAGATATCCAAAATAATGTGCTATCATTAAGTTACAGACAGATCAAAAGCAAAGTATCAATACAGTTATAATGTAGTTTTAGTTGAATGACAAGTAACAAGAAACTAGCTAGACAGATCTGGTGGTAATAGTGAGTACAAAAGAGCAAAGGGAAATAGATTGCTTAAGGCGAACTATGAATAAAGTTGAGGAGGATGTAGGAAAAAGGAGAAGAAATGTACTTAGTTGTTCAGCCTGGATTAGAGCAGTAATGATCCAACATTAGGATAACAATTATTTTACAGATCATTTAAAAGAGGACAGGTTAGGGATATCTGGTTAGTGATATTTCTAATTGGTAATGGTAGGAAGTTCCAACATTTTGCTACTAAGAGTATAGACTTTGACAAGATAGTTTGGAAGTTTTATGAACTTTGAGGAGTTGTTTGCCTTCACCTCTAATAAATCTTCTGGGAAAGTATAAATCAGGTATGGAACTAAGGGTAGGACAGGCTGCAGGTTTGTTAATGTTATGGGAAGTTGACAATTATAATTTTAATTTGTAGGAGAGTTAATTGGGTTGTTCGAGCCACTTAAAGGAGTGAAGTGCTATACAGTGATGGGTGAGGGAAGTTGCACTGACAGCAAATTTAGTAAAAACAAACAAATGAGCTGGAAACCAAAATCCCAAGGCAAACAGTTTAATAGAAACAATTAGATTAGCAAACGCTTTTGGAGGGCACAGTGTCTCTCCTTCTTCAGACATAAAAAATACAGAACAATACTATCTGTCTTTATATACAAGTGTATATTAGGCAAACAATTAAGCCTAATTAAATTAATTAGCAAATTGCTTAAATACGCTTCACTTCAGCACTATACATATACAAATTACTACTGTGTTGCAAAAATGTCAGCTATAGAGTTAAACGTAAACAAGTAGTACTGTTGTGTTACTCCCTACTAATAACAACCCCTGGTAAAATAACATAACATAACATATGTTACACCTTAATAACACCAATCCTAGCATTTTTAATTAAGTTAGGCTCCTTTTTGGAAATCATATAACACCCATAGAGCACTATAAACATTAAAACCATGTTAAAAAATGTAATATATGTATAAATATAAATATATACATTGATAGACAAAAATTCATAACCTTGTACTCATAAAGTTAAAAATTAAAATTTAAAATTAGAATTTAGAATTACATTCACCTCTTCATAGAAAGGTGTTTTAAAAAACAACTAATAGAGACGTGATCGTTCAACCCGGGTACATATAGGCAGCAGTGCAGATTTGCCAAACAAGTTCATCAATTTCTAACTGGATCTGCCATGGGCCACCCCTGATGTCAACAGTTGTTTTTTTAAGAATGGTGAATTTAAAGTGATGGTCAATAAATTCACCCACATGCCTTGCAAGAGCGTTGTTGGAATCATGCCTATTAATAGCGTACATGTGTTCATAAATGCGCTTCTTTAACTTCCTTTCAGTCTTACCTATATAGAAAGCAGCGCATTTCTGACACAAAGCCGCATAAACCACACTATTAGTCTCACAATTAAATTTCCCCTTAACAGTAAACATTTGATCCCTGATTTTAACCTTGGAATCAGTGCAAATGTGCTTACATTGTTTACATGCCCCACATTTAGTCATGCCAAAAGACGAATTATTACATGCTTGAGGATTAACCTCAAGCATAGCCTTCAAGTTGTGCCCCCTTCTAAAAGTGATCTTTGGGGCATCACCTAGTTTTCTACTTAAATTAGTGTCCTCCATGATAAGTGCCCAATTCTTGTTTAACAGTTTCCTTATCTCAAGGTGATCAACACTAAATGTACACAGAAACCTAGTTACGGGGGGGGGGGGGCATTTGTTTCACTATTACCATGAGGGACATGGTTAAACATAGAGTCACACTCAAACATGCTGGCGACACGCGAAAGAATAGGTTTATAGAAGCCAGAATTCCTTTTACCCATAACTTCCGACATAATGTCAAGAACAAGACATGAAGGATAGCCTCTATCAATAAACATTTCACATAAATGTTCACATTCAACAAGAAAATCATCAATTTCCGAGACCATCCTTGCTGCTCTAACCATCTGCCCCTTCACTACTGCTTTCTTTTGATAACTGGAGTGGCAGCTAGTAAAGTGAAGGAAGGCGTTGGAGTATGTGGGTTTCCTGTAAATGACACTCTTATATCTCATATTAACTATGTCTTTAATGAGCAAGATATCCAAGTAGTTAATACTTGTTTCTTGCAAGTTGTATGTGAATTCAAGAAATGAAGTCATGTTAGAGATTCTTTTTAAGAATTCTGGAACTTCAGAGGGTGATGCTTTCCAAATTAAAAACATGTCGTCCTGGTACCTAGTGTACCAGGCAACATTTCTTAGAAACAATTCATTAGGGAACAGAAATGTCTTCTCCCAATAAGCCAGAACAATACTGGCAAAACTGCCACCACAGGGGGATCCCATCGCCACCCCAGATTTTTGTAAGAAAATCTGTTCATTGAATAACATAAAGTTGTTACTCAAAACTATTTCTAGGAGTGTCTCAATCACATAAATAATGTTGTCGTCCATTCTCCTATCGTGCATGAATTCACAAACCCAATGAATGCCTAGCTCTTGTGGTATCACGGTATACATGTCTTTAATGTCTATGGTTAAAAACCAAAAGTTTTCATCAAAAGGGATTTCATTCATACTTTGCAAAAAACTCCAGGAATCTTTACAAATCTGCGTTTCCTGGCTAATTAATGGTCTCAGAATGCTATCAATGAATTTAGCGCATGCAAAAGTTGCAGAGCCACGACCATCCACAATGGGACAAAAAGGTGGATTAGTTAAGGATTTGTGGATTTTTGGGATACCAAACAGGACCAGTATCCTAGGAGCTAAAACATTCAAATATTGGTATAAATCAAGATCAATAAGCCTTTCTAAGAACAGGTCCTCAATGATTCCTTTTATCTTGGCATAAGCAATGTTAACTTCATTTATACTGACCACCCCATAAAAATCAGTATTTAACACTGCCGTCATTTTCTCAACATATAAAAAGTGATCCATGAAGACAAGACCACCCCCTTTGTCCGGCTTCATAACCCTAATATTACATTTTTGCATTACACCTATAAATTCACACTGATGTTTAGTGATATTAACAGCCTGTTTATAGGTTGAGAGCTTGTTAGCATTCAAGGCTCTTAAATCATACTCACACATTTTCTCAAAGAGACGAAGCATGTCATTCAAAGGGGGATTCAAAACACTGGAGACTCTAAGTGAACTAGCGGTGAAGCATTTATCACCCATTAACATTTTTAAGTTTAATTTCCTTACATATACATTGAGGTCAATAATACTTTTGACCAAATCAAAGTGTGAGTCGGGAACGAAGGACAAACCCTTAGAGAAAAACTTGACTAGGTCAGAGTCAATGTTAAAGGATGTGCAGTTGTAAATTTTAAAGTCACATTTAGAATCAACAATAATCAATGGGTCCGTGAAGTGACTTGTCATCTCCTGCGCTGTGTTCTTCAATTCCTGAAGTTGCTCTGATTGTTTCTCCCCTGTCCATTCGACTGCCTGGCTTTCTTGTTCCGGGGAAAACCCTGTTGGTGGTTAAAATTCTGACCATTACAATCACTGGACCCCTGAGGACATGCATTATTAACCCCATTATTGGCATTAGTGTTATTATTTTTATTGTTATTAGATATTCTTTCACTCTGGTGAGGGGGCATAACCTCCTCTTCCTGGTTATTCAATACTTCATCGTGTTGGTCATCCACCCTGTCGGGTGACTCTGTATTAATAACACCAACTGGTCCGATGTTGTGTGGTTTATTAAACAATAATGGAGGGTGGGGCTATGCTTTATTGGTAGCATATTCCTGAATATCTCTTGTTATCTTTTTCATCTTGATGTTAGTTGACTTAACCATAGTAGCTTCTATGCTCGAAAAAATGCGAAAATAGTCATATTTATACCTAAGAAAGTCTACATCATTCTTAATATTATTTTCCAACGCTTCCAGTTCAGGTTTAAAACAATCAATCTCCTTTTGATACTGAACAATTAACATATTAATGAACTCAAAACCTTGCTTGTCGAACAGTGCTTGAAGGTCCTTGTGAAATTGAGAACCTTCAACCAGTCCGACTGGAAACCGCCATTGCCGCAGTCCTTTTGGAACCAGCTGCTTAACCCAACAGTCTTGCAAATAGGAAATTTCAAGTTGCAGTTTCCTGCACTTTAAGAGTTTTTGCTCAAAAGCACTTATTAAATTCACAACATTACTTACAGTGGCTTCTGTTCCTACCTGTTCACCGTTACCGGGCACTTTTTGAAAAAAGTTAGTGTGGCTTAGAAAACCACCTATAGTGGGGCAAGTAGCTATGTACGAATTAGCTGAAGCAGTCCTATGCATGTTGTTACTTAAACGATCAGCACCAAAACCTTGCCCAGGCTGAACATCCAACGGAAATGAATTCAACGGAGATGAATTCAACACAGAAATTCTGTTTCCAGTTTGAATACAACAAGCTTCAGTTCTCGGCATCACGTTGGGTTCCACAGGATTGGTTGATATGAGTGGACGAGAAACAGGGCTTCTTAAAGGGGTAAATGCACCAGCCGCTTGCAGGGAATCCATATGTTGAGTTAGGTTGTCAATGCGACTCATGACCAAATTCAATAAAAAAGTCAAGTTGCCTTCAGCATTCGGTTCACCGGCAGTATTCTTATCGTTCAGTGGATTATCACCATTAACAGCCATTTGGGAAAATAGGGAACCTTGGGGGGAGGTATCCAAAATGCTCATCACTTCTGACAAACTTCACAAATCAAGCCAGGAACAAACAGTAGTAAAAGCAAACAAATGAGCTGGAAACCGAAATCCCAAGGCAAACGGTTTAATAGAAACAATTAGATTAGCAAACGCTTTTGGAGAGCACAGTGTCTCTCCTTCTTCAGACTTAAAAAATACAGAACAATACTCTCTGTCTTTATATACAAGTGTATATTAGGCAAACAATTAAGCCTAATTAAATTAATTAGCGAATTGCTTAAATACGCTTCACTTCAGCACTATACATATACAAATTACTACTGTGTTGCAAAAATGTCAGCTATAAAGTTAAACGTAAACAAGTAGTACTGTTGTGTTACCCCCTACTAATAACAACCCCTGGTAAAATAACATAACATAACATATGTTACACCTTAATAACACCAATCCTAGAATTTTTAATTAAGTTAAGCTCCTTTTTGAAAATCATATAACACCCATAGAGCACTAGAAACATTAAAACCATGTTAAAAATTGTAATATATGTATAAATATAAATATATACATTGATAGACAAAAATTCATAACCTTGTACTCATAAAGTTAAAAATTAAAATTTAAAATTAGAATTTAGAATTACATTCACCTCTTCATAGAAAGGTGTTTTAAAAAACAACTAATAGAGACGTGATCGTTCAACCCGGGTACATATAGGCACCAGTGCGGATTTGCCAAACAAGTTCATCAATTTCTAACTGGATCTGCCATGGGCCACCCCTGATGTCAACAGTTGTTTTTTTAAGAATGGTGAATTTAAAGTGATGGTCAATAAATTCACCCACATGCTTTGCAAGAGCGTTGTTGGAATCATGCCTATTAATAGCGTACATGTGTTCATAAATGTGCTTCTTTAACTTCCTTTCAGTCTTACCTATATAGAAAGCAGCGCATTTCTGGCACAAAGCTGCATAAACCACACTATTAGTCTCACAATTAAATTTCCCCTTAACAGTAAACATTTGATCCCTGATTTTAACCTTGGAATCAATGGACAGGGGAGAAACAATCAGAGCAACTTCAGGAATCAAAGAACACAGCGCAGGAGATGACAAGTCACTTCACTGACCCATTGATTATTGTTGATTCTAAATGTGACTTTAAAATTTACAACTACACATCCTTTAACATTGACTCTGACCTAGTCAAGTTTTTCTCTAAGGGTTTGTCCTTCGTTCCCGACTCACACTTTGATTTGGTCAAAAGTATTATTGAACTCAATGTATATGTAAGGAAATTGAACTTAAAAATGTTAATGGGTGATAAATGCTTCACCGCTAGTTCACTTAGAGTCTCCAGTGTTTTCAATCCCCCTTTGAATGACATGCTTCGTCTCTTTGAGAAAATGTGTGAGTATGATTTAAGAGCCTTGAATGCTAACAAGTTCTCAACCTATAAACAGGCTGTTAATATCACTAAACATCAGCGTGAATTTATAGGTGTAATGCAAAAATGTAATATTAGGGTTATGAAGCCGGACAAAGGGGGTGGTCTTGTCTTCATGGATCACTTTTTATATGTTGAGAAAATGACGGCAGTGTTAAATACTGATTTTTATGGGGTGGTCAGTATAAATGAAGTTAACATTGCTTATGCCAAGATAAAAGGAATCATTGAGGACCTGTTCTTAGAAAGACTTATTGATCTTGATTTATACCAATATTTGAATGTTTTAGCTCCTAGGATACCGGTCCTGTTTGGTATCCCAAAAATCCACAAATCCTTAACTAATCCACCTTTTCGTCCCATTGTGGATGGTCATGGCTCTGCAACACTTGCATGCGCTAAATTCATTGATAGCATTCTGAGACCATTAATTAGCCAGGAAACGCAGATTTGTAAAGATTCCTGGAGTTTTTTTGCAAAGTATGAATGAAATCCCTTTTGATGAAAACTTTTGTTTTTTAACCATAGACATTAAAGACCTGTATACCGTGATACCACAAGAGCTAGGCATTCATTGGGTTCGTGAATTCATGCACGATAGGAGAATGGACAACAACATTATTTATGTGAGCGAGACTCTCCTAGAAATAGTTTTGAGTAACAACTTTATGTTATTCAATGAACAGATTTTCTTACAAAAATCTGGGGTGGCGATGGGATCCCCCTGTGGTGGCAGTTTTGCCAATATTGTTCTGGCTTATTGAGAGAAGACATTTCTGTTCCCTAATGAATTGTTTCTAAGAAATGTTGCCTGGTACACTAGGTACCAGGATGACATGTCTTTAATTTGGAAAGCATCACCCTCTGAAGTTCCAGAATTCTTAAAAATAATCTCTAACATGACTTAATTTCTTGAATTCACATACAACTTGCAAGAAACAAGTATTAACTACTTGGATATCTTGCTCATTAAAGACATAGTTAATATGAGATATATGAGCGTCATTTACAGGAAACCCACATACGCCAACGCCTTCGTTCACTTTACTAGCTGCCACTCCAGTTATCAAAAGAAAGCAGTAGTGAAGGGGCAGATGGTTAGAGCAGCAAGGATGGTCTCGGAAATTGATGATTTTCTTGTTGAATGTGAACATTTATGTGAAATGTTTATTGATAGAGGCTATCCTTCATGTCTTGTTCTTGACATTAAGTCGGAAGTTATGGGTAAAAGGAATTCTGGCTTCTATAAACCTATTCTTTCGAGTGTCACCAGCATGTTTGAGTGTGACTCTACGTTGAACCATGCCCCTCATGGTAATAGTGAAACAAATGCCCCCCCCCCCGTAACTAGGTTTCTGTGTACATTTAGTGTTGATCACCTTGAGATAAGGAAACTGTTAAACAAGAATTGGGCACTTATCATGGAGGACACTAATTTAAGTAGAAAACTAGGTGATGCCCCAAAGATCACTTTTAGAAGGGGGCACAACTTGAAGGCTATGCTTAAGGTTAATCCTCAAGCACGTAATAATTCGTCTTTTGGCATGACTAAATGTGGGGCATGTAAACAATGTAAGCACATTTGCACTGATTCCAAGGTTAAAATCAGGGATCAAATGTTTACTGTTAAGGGGAAATTTACTTGTGAGACTAATAGTGTGGTTTATGTGGCTTTGTGTCAGAAATGCGCTGCTTTCTATATAGGTAAGACTGAAAGGAAGTTAAAGAAGTGCATTTATGAACACATGTACGCTATTAATAGGCATGATTCCAACAACGCTCTTGCAAGGCATGTGGGTGAATTTGTTGACCATCACTTTACATTCACCATTCTTAAAAAACAACTGTTGACATCAGGGGTGGCCCATGGCAGATCCAGTTAGAAACTGATGAACTTGTTTGGCAAATCCGCACTGGTGCCTATATGTACCCCGGGTTGAACGATCATGTCTCTATTAGTTGTTTTTTAAAACACCTTTCTATGAAGAGGTGAATGTAATTCTAAATTCTAATTTTAAATTTTAATTTTTAACTTTATGAGTACAAGGTTATGAATTTTTGTTTATCAATGTATATATTTATATTTATACATATATTACATTTTTTAACATGGTTTTAATGTTTCTAGTGCTCTATGGGTGTTATATGATTTCCAAAAAGGAGCTTAACTTAATTAAAAATGCTAAGATTGGTATTATTAAGGTGTAACATATGTTATGTTATGTTATTTTACCAGGGGTTGTTATTAGTAGGGGGTAACACAACAGTACTACTTGTTTACGTTTAACTCTATAGCTGACATTTTTGCAACACAGTAGTAATTTGTATATGTATAGTGCTGAAGTGAAGTGTATTTAAGCAATTTGCTAATTAATTTAATTAGGCTTAATTGTTTGCCTAATATACACTTGTATATAAAGACAGAGAGTATTGTTCTGTATTTTTTAAGTCTGAAGAAGGAGAGACACTGTGCCCTCCGAAAGCGTTTGCTAATCTAATTGTTTCTATTATACCATTTGCCTTGGGATTTCGGTTTCCAGCTCATTTGTTTGTTTTTACTACTGTTTGTTCCTGGCTTGATTTGTGGAGTCTGACAGCAAATTTAGCAATTTTATTATAACAACTTTCAAGTTTTAATTTGAGATAGGCCCGTAGGTTGGCTATTGTATGATTAGGTTTCATGTAAATGTAGTTTGTTAGACATAAATACTGTATTCTCTTTGTATATGCCTAGAAATGCAGTCATATTAAATCAGGCCTATATCTTCACTTTATATTCTACATTTACACACAGTTTCAATAGAAAGGAATGCTTCAACACAAATGAATAACCTTCAGTCAAGAATACTGATAAGAATAAAATGTGTCAACAGAATATGCCATATACTGAGTATAAACAGATCTTGATTAGATGGTATGAGGCTTGGGAACCAATATTAAAAAGGAGTGTAGAACTTGTAGGAAATTTACAGGGTTTTAGTATTATAAAGAAGAGATACTTCAGACAGAAAAGGAAGTTATAGGAAAGTATAAATCAAGTATGGAACTAAAGGTAGGGCAGGCTGCAGGTTTGTTAATGTTATGGGCCTTGTCTGTAATATAAATAGGACCTGCTGGAGAGATAGGTGTGTACCCAAGAGACTACTCCATCTATGGAACAGGCTCCCCATCCATGTGAAGCAGAGTTCCTCCCTAACCCAATTCAAGTGCAACTTGGACAATTGGATGGGAAACTGGAAGTTCATCCCTGATTTGGCACCTATGTGTCTAATGCAAACAGGTAACCTGTAAATTGTTCATCTCTCAGGCCCATGCTTACACTTATCAAAGGTATCAGAACTTGTCAGAGATTTGGGATGCATGGCTAGGCTTAAAAAAGCCCTTGTGGTCGTTAGTCTAGTAAACACCTATGAACCTATAAGGAAGTTATATAGTTAGGACTGATACATAGAAATCAGGTCAAATATTCAGCATTACAGAATATTAATTATATTATTCAGGAGGAAAGGAATAATTCTGAGTATAATAGGTGCAGAAGCTACAGACATTATAATTCAGTCTATTTCAGTTTATTAGCACTGTTACAGTAAGATTTGATTTGGATGTTGTTGACATTCTGAGTACAGAATTTACCAGCAGTATAATGAGCACAGAAACTATCAACATTATAATTCAGTTTATTATTGTAGAAAGTAAGATTAGATTTAGATATTGTTGATGTCTACCTCCACTATACATAATAAAACATTCTTAGTGGAACTAAATTTCCTGCTGACCTTTATTCTGAAAGGTGCAATATTTGGAACATAAAGGAGAAAATGGCACCTGTTCAGCACAGTCCTGGGTAATTAAAAGAAAAAGACATTAATTCCAGCCTCATTCCCATTTCTTCCAGTTATTTCCAGTTCATTCCAGTCATTCCAGCTTCATTTTAATAGTTTGCAGTTTCATACAGTTCTTTCAGTTCTTACAGTTATGACTAGGATCCCATAGAGCATAGTGGGTAGGATGTAGGTTTTGGTAGTTTTGATGGACGTGTTCAGAAAGTTTTTGTTCCTGTATAGCATGCCAAATTTCTGTTGTTTGTTTGATACTTTGGATGTAGAAGTCAGAGTTAAGATCATCATCTATTATAACTCCTAAGAGTTTAGTATAAGGAGGTACTTCTATTTATCTGGGTGGTGGGATTTAGGAGAAAAGTGGAGGAGCTTAGTATATTTTTTTGGGGGGTGAGTAAGAATCAGTCCTTAGTAAGTCAGGTTTTGATGGAGGTAAATGCTTGTTGGGTTATCTGCTGTAAGTGTATTAAGGAAGATGAAGCATAGATGATTGAGGAGTTGTGTGTAAATTGAATTAGGGAGCCTCGATATGAGGAAGTATACAGATAATTTATGCAAATGTTAAAGAGTAGAGGTCCAAGGATGGATCCTTGAGGCACACCTGTAAGAAGGTATGGTGAGATAGAGCCCTGCCAATTATGTCTGTTTGATAGGTAACTGGAGAAGCATGAAATTGAAGAAGATGCTAGATCTAGGTTGGATGTTTTATTAAAGAGTTTAGCATGAGGGACCATATTGAAAGCTTTTGACAGGTCTAGGAATACTGAAAAGACACATTGTCAGAGTCTGTCATTTTATTGAAAGTGTCCATGAAAGATAATAAAGCAGTTGTGCTATGGGCTGGCCAAAATGCATGTTGGGTATTGTTAAGTAGTCTATTTTTTACGGGATAGTTCAGAAGCTGTTTGTGAATGCATTTTTCTAGGAGTTTAGAGAGGAGAGAGAATATGGCTATTGGCTGAAAGTTTGAAATATCACTGGAGTTACCTTCTTTATGTAGAGTGATGATATGGGACTTTTCTCATAGGTTGGGGACATTGGACGCAGTACTAGATCTATTAATAAGAATGCTAATTGGGAGACCAATAGCCTCTGCAGCATGTCTTAGGTGTTATATGAGAGATTATTGGCTGATGTAGAGCAAGGTTTTAAGTTTTAGTAAAAGTTTTTTTATAAGACTAATATGAATGGGTTGAAGGGAGACAAGAGGGGAATGAATAAAGTTATAATGGGAAGAGTCAGGCATAAGAGTAGTAGAGAAGGTGAGGTCAGAAGAAAGCTGAGAATGTGGTAAGTTAGGGGCAATGTTATGGGAGTTAGAGAGGGAAGATGGCTAGGATTAGATGATTTTTGTGTTAATTTATACATTGAGTGAAGTATGTGTTGAATTTAGTAGCTGTATTTGAATAGAGGAGTTGATTGGGCATAGACTCAGTTCTTTCTTGATCAAAGAGTTTAGTAGGGAGGATATGGCAGACCAGAATTTTAAGGTTATTTTTGTAACTGCTTTGTAAATGTGTATGATGTAGATTTTGTCACTATTCAGTTGTTTTTTTACCTGGTTTTGTAGTTGTCATTTTTTGTTGTTTGCCAGATGTAGCAAGCTTTGTCACTATCTTTCATGAGTAGTTTGCATGACTTAGTAAGCCAAGGAGCATGGTTAGTTTCAGTTCTTGTTGCTCACTGTGGGGCCAAGATATTAAGGGTGTTTAGAAATACTACATTAAAACCATCTGCTGCTTCATTAAGGGATATCAATTTTAGAATAGACAAGATTATTGCTTTTAGTGAGTCAATGAAGTACTGTTAGTTAAATTTTGTAGGATTACAGGTAGTTCTGAATTTATGTCTTGTTTAATTGAGAATTAGTTCTATGAGTGATGGCAGGTAAGTGGTCACTTAGGGTACCTGGGAGTGTACCTGCTGTGATAAAATTACTTGAGTTAATGACCAGAATCCAGTCCAGAATGAATTGTTAGTTGTTTTTATTTTGTCTGGTTGGGGGTTTGACAAGTTGTATGAACCCAGATTAGTCCATGCTGTAAGTTGAGAAGTCTGAGGTGAAGTTCTGACAGCCTCTATTAACATCACTGAGGATAATTATTTCATTTGAAAATGTTTTTGATATTCCAGATAGTATTTCTTCAAGTATGGGAGTGTTATGTCCTGATGGGATGTATACTACAATGATGCATAAGCTTTTTAAATCATTTAATTTTAGGTATGAAATAAGAATTTCAGCACTGGCAAATTTACAGATGGTATTTGAATAGTGTGTTATGTGGAAGCATTAGGAAAGATTAGGGTCTATTCCACCTCCTTTCTTGTGAATCCTATCTAGTATGATTATATTACCACCAGGAGGAAGAAAATGTTGGTATATTTTATATTAGATTTAAGTTAGGTCTCAGCTGCAGATCGGATGTCAGGGGTATAGTGTATTATCTAGGCATGGAAGTCTGTAATTTTATTATACAAGTTTCTAAATTACAGCTACTAGACTTTTTGATAGTAGAATATCATAAGAGGCCTGGAAGGGACCAAGGTTTGGGTGTATATCATCACTTTTGTGTTTGGATAATTAATACTGAAAGATTTAGGTTTGGAATAATAGAAGGGACCTAAGAAAAATAGGCTGAGGAGATATCAGATAATTTGATGTAGCAATAAATGTCCTTGCTGGTGCAAGTAACTGTAGAGATTTGTTTTCCAAGGCTATGGCTTGGTGACAATATAATGTGAGATAGGAGGAGGAAAATAGTGCAAGGCAAGATGGAAACAGCATGGTTTAAGCAATAGTGCAGTCGTTGGTAGCTGGGAAAGAAAGGGGTTAAATGTATGTGCAGCATTAAGAGGACTTGAGGAGGAGTTGAATGGAGGCAGTACCATAGTTGTGGGAGGGATTCAGGTAAGAAAAGGGGTGGGGTTAATTAATAGGAAGTTAGATATAGGAAGAAATTATTGTGATAGGGAAATGGCATTTATGTCTGAATTGAAGAACAAGTAATGAGATAGAGCATGGGGAGTATAATTTCAGATGATGTGGTTTGAGTGGGAATTAGAGGTAGGGGAGGAGAGTGGAGTAAGCCCAGGAGGGGTGATGGCAATCGAGCAAGCCAGACTCTGAGAACCATTTTTCTTTAAGAAACACTTTCAAGAACAGTGTGACCAAGTAGGCCTGGTGTATTAACCCCTTTATTTTACATTTATATATTTTTTCTTTTATTTACTAAGAAATTTGCTTCAATTTATTTCACTGATGTAGAATACAGAGATATATCATTAATATTTAGTCAGTAAAAATGGTTAAAGTATATTATTCTAATCTAAGGTTCTCTTGATATTATTATGTAGCTTGAGAAAAAGGGAAAATGAAATATGGGAGAAGATATTAAACACCCAGGTTTTCATCTATTCCAGCTGATGAGTACTCAGCTATTTTCACAGAAGATTAGGCACTTAACTACCAGTTCTACTATATAGGATATCATGAGCCTACAGCTAGTACAGGTATCAGATGATGTGTTTGCAAAGGGGATGTTTGATGGTATAAATTTATCTGGAGTGTTTAATTTCGTTCTCTTGTAGATTAACTGATGGCAGTTAACAGAAAGTTAAACAGCTTGCAGATTCCTGGAAAGAGCAGATGAAAATATTTTAGGTTGAGAGAAGATGTGGAAACCAACACAAAGACTATAAGTATATTTAAATGGAAATACTGCAATTATAGGATGGAAAAAGGCATTTTTAAGTAAATATTCAGCTGAATTTTTTAGTGCAAGTCCAGCACTTGAAACTACATAGTTATGCAACATGTATAATGAACAGAGTCCAGTTAGATTCCCTACTTAGTAGGTCTGTTTTCTCTATGAGCAACAACCATTAACCAGACAATGTACAACAATTCACCATGCCAGTGCATTTTGCAAAATTATGAAATTAAGTTCATAAAATATATGTTTATCCAGTGAATTCAGTAACCTATAAGCTATGTGACCTAGTCTATTAATTAAACAGAGATCAACATTTTCTATATTCCTCTAGCACATATGAAAACATTATTTATGGTGTTATTATCGCATGTAGTTCATTACTGGAACTTTATATGTTGTCCGCTTTTTTTCCAAGACCACAAGAATTGAAAATAAAACTATTGCCACTTTATCCTACTACTTTAAAAAAGTCAGTATGTAGATAAGAACATAATAGTATCTCAATAAACTCAAATGCCTTACAAGCAAATATGAAATATTAGAGTTCAGTACTAAATTAATGTTTAGTGGCATCAAAAAATGAAATAAAACTGTGTAAGTTCAAAGCATGCTTAGCATTTTTAAATCCATCCTCCATCCTCAACCCCTTTTTCCCATTTTTCACATGGGGATGGGGTGTAACTTCAGCAGTGACAATCATCTCAAGCCAATGTTTACACCACTGGGTAGCTAGCCCTGCCATGGTAGTTCATTCGCACCACTCACTTGCACACACACTATCATCTATGGCCAGTTTAGAGTGTCCAATCCATCTACAGCATGTCTTTGGAGTGTAGGAGAAAACTGGAGCAAACCTACATGACCACAGGGATGACATGCAGACTGCACAGAAAGCAACCCAGCTGAGAATTGAACTTGAAAACATCTTGCTGTGAGGCAACAATGCTAACCACTGTACCACCGTGGCCACCCCTATGTTATCTAAATCAATTGTTTCAGATTTAAGACAGGAAAGGGAATCTTCTGAAGAGTCAACATTGCTTGTCCCTTCTGATAGAAATGGTCTTAATTTTGCTGGAAATAAAATGTGTCATTGGATAAAACATTTTATGGATTTTGCCAGGGGGAAGCTCTAAAGACTTCATCCTTGCCTGTGATATAAACAGGACCTGCTGGAGAGACAGGTATGTATCCCAGAGACTACCCCATCTATGGAACAGGCTCCCCATCCATGTACAGCAGAGTTCTTCCCTAAACCAATTTAAGTGCAACTTGGACAATTGGATGGGGAAAAGAAAATTCATCCCCGGTTTGGCACCTATGTCTCTAATTGACACAAGCAAACTGTAAATGATTCATCTCCCAGGCTCATGCTTGTAAATGTTTCATCTCCCAAACCCCTACTTACACTTATCAAGGGTATCAGAACTTGACAGAGATTTAGGATGCATGGCTAGGCTTAAAAAGGGCCCTGTGTTTGTTAGCCTAGTAAACACCTATGAACAGTAAAACAGAAATAGGGTGGGAAGATAAACTAGATTACTTAAATGTAAGTGCCATAATAGCACCATTAGCTATATGAGGATCAGACCACTAGGGCCTAATAGATGCTGTAATGGCATTTCAACTTTTAGGATGGGTGGGGAATCACTGGAAGGCAGACTGGTTAGCAACAAGTGAAAGGACTGTTGTGTGTACTTGGGTGCATGGGAGAGTATTGGGGGAATGCCTTTTCTTATGCATGTGCCTACACAAGCAACAGTTCTGCACATCCTGGTAATAAATGTGATTCCGAGACATGCAAATTAGCTGATAATCAGGTCTTATCTTGTTGCGGATTACACATGCTTTTGAATTGCAAATTGATATGTTGAGGGAGAACAGCCTTTTTAGCATGAGCCTTTCAGCTCATGCTAGACACTTTAATGTATCCACAGGTGTCTCTTGTCAGAATATTTAGAAGCCAATATCCTTCAAGTGGTCTCGATATATTTTCTAATATACTTTTAATTATCCAAAAGAAAAGACAAATCGCCACTATACCAAAACTAGGCTGTCTTCCAATAGAGGCTGTCCATAAAGATACAAATAGTAAATTCCAGTCCACAGCAATTCACTTCATACGTTTATTCAAAAGTTGGTACAATTCATGGATTGAGCGCTTTCATCTTGTGACCAGAGACTTCATCAGAATCAATACAAAGAAACTTAAAACCATTTAAATATACCTCTCATTCCAAAGAAACTCAGTCCATTGGCTGTTATACAGGCTAATTAATTAGTCATTGTTATTTAAAATCCAAGTTCCCTCTGTACACAATCGTACTTTACTACAATAAAAACCTTGTATTAAGGCATGTTTATACATTCATATAATAAATATAAACACAATATTAAATAAGATATAAAAAATGTAAAAATAAATCAATTAATTATCTCTGCCTTTTGGATCTGCTGCTTACTGTTTGAGAATTGGGGTGATGGATAAATGGTCATTAAGGTCTGGATGATGTACCACATCTAGCCTAAGTTGCCAAATCAACTCACGAAACTCTAATTGTGTTTCCCAACCACCCCCTCTCTCATTCAGTGTTACTTCTTCCAGCACCCAAAACTTAAATTCCGCTTGATGACATACTAATCTGTGCCTATATAATGCATCGTATTCATTTTTCTTATTTACGTCCCTTATATGTTCATATATTCGTTGCCTGAGGCATCATTCCATCTTGCCTATGCAGTATGCCCAGCATACTGTACAATAAGCAAGATAAACTACCCCCTTTGTATAGCAACTTGCATATTTCTTAGCTTTTAACAAATATTTAATACTAGGAATGTATAGTTTTTTTTTTACCAGCTATATGTGTGCATTGTCTGCATCTCCCACATTTAAATGTACCCAGTCTAGTGCTAGTTCCATTAAACATCTCTACCCTCTTCTGTTCATACATTTCTTTAAGATTCTTATTTCTTCTAAAACTCATTCTCAGGGGTTTAGAAAAACTTTCAACATTAGACGGTATTCTCTTAAACATATTCCATACAGTATTAATACATCTTTTGACCCATCTAATATTATTGTGATATGTCACTATCAAGTACGGATTAGGATCAATACTTTGTTCTTTACCAAGTCTAGTGTTCTCTTCCCTAGTTCTCTGCATAATTCCACTGTTCAAAAGTGGCTTGTATGTATTACCCCAACCCTGGATAATACTCTCTTTTATAGGGTCTATAACCATGTCAGGGTACCCTCTTTCCCTAAATAACTGATGAACAAAATCCATTTCTTTCAAAAATTCAACTCTATCAGATGTCATCCGGGCAATGCGTACCATCTGGCCTTTTATGATGTTACTTTTTAAAAATGATGGATGATCACTATCATAGTGTAAATATGAATTGGAGAAGCATTTCTTTCGAAATATACTAGACTTATACATTTTATTCTATCTTTTGATATTTTTACATCCAAATAATGGGCCTCATCGGCATTGATCTTGTAAGTGAACTCCAAAAAATTGGTAGTGTGATTCAAGTAATTCTTAAATTTGGGTATCAAATCTTCAAACCCTCCCACACTATCAATATGTCATCCAAAAATCTATAATATTCCCGAATGTAGGATGAAAATTGGGATCTAAGCACAAACTGTTGCTCCCAATACAGCATGACTATGTTGGCATATAAAGGTGCACATGAGGAGCCCATAGCTACCCCATGTAGTTGATGGTAAATATCTTCCTGAAAATATATATAATTGTACTTTAAAACTGCTTCCATGTTTTCCAGCACTAACTTATATTGATCAGCTGTTAAAAACCCAAAATTTGTGATCATCTGTTCAAACCAATCTATTCCGATGTCATGGGGAATGACTGAAAACAGATCTCTGACATCAATGGTCAAAAATATAGCGTTAACTGAAAATTCTGATTTTCCAATTTTATTCAAAAAATCCCAAGAATCAGTCGGGATATGATTGTATTTTGTGTGAAACTTCTTAACCTTTTCATCAACAAAAATAGCCACTGGTTTTGTTTTTGAACCCCTGGATGTAACTATGGGTCTCAGGAGTGGATTTTCAATTGCCTTATGTATCTTTGGAAATCCAAGGATGGCTGGAATAACTGGATTGAAAACCTTTAGAAATTGGTATAACTGTATCAATAAGACCCTGCATTAAATTGTCTTCTAACATAAGATCAATCCTTCTATAAGAAATATTCACTTTGTTTTTCGATACCACTGAATAGCGTGTGTTATTATTGAGAATTTCCAACATTTTAGCTGTGTAGTCCCACTGCTCCATAAGGATCCCCCCCCCCTTTATCCGGTTTCATTATTCGTACCTTATCATCATTCCTTAGTTGTTTCAATAATTTGTTTTCTTCGGGGGATAAATTTGAGTGAATATTTTTGTGACTATAACAGTTCATTCTAATTAGGCTAGTGAGACACACTTCAAAATTGTATATTTCTTGTTGTAATGGGGGATTATAAGTGCTTCTCTGAATCAAAGCACTATTTGTGTCCAACCCTTTGGATTTGTGTTTAAATAAATGCTCCAAATTTAATTTCCTTGTGAAAAGTTTAATATCCATTAGCATTTCCTCTAAACTGGGTACAGTAGCTGGTACAAATGAAAAACATTTTAAGAACAATGAAAAGTACACATTGTCAACCTGAAGGTCTGTATAATTATATATAATAAAATTATCTTGTTTGTTTATTATAGTTCTACCTTCCTGCTGTATTGCATTTCCTGAAGTATACAAACCTAAAGTCTCTTCAGGTATTAAAGCCTTCACACAATTCCCTTCAGGTACATTGAATGTCTCAAAACTATTAAATAATTCAAAAACATTAGAGACATTATTTCTAATAGGCTCTTGGCTGGATCGCAAAACTCTGTCTTCACCCAAAAATTCAGAAGAAAAAGATACATTAGTAACTGATTTGTTTGTTAATATATAGGACAAATCATCAAATTGTTCATCCCTAGATACTAAGGGTATGGTTGGTGATGTCGTGTTGCCTCTGCAAATGTCAGCTGATTCTGCCTGTTGCGTATTCTCTCTGACCTCTGCGGGCCTTCTGCTCCTAAAGGGCTACTTTCCAAATAGTTATTATTAGTATAACCATAGTCTGAGAAATGATTGACTACATAGTCTCTTTCCCCTCTATTAGTAGTCCCTCCCCTATGAACATCCCTAGATGGATATCGTGAAGGTTCCGATCTAATTCCATTGTCTCTGGGACCCCCTCTTTTAATTTGTCCTAATAGCATATTGTTAGCTATCAGATAAGCCATACCTTGTTCGTATTCATGTAAATCTCTCTCCATTTTTGATATTTCTTTTTTGTTTTTTTTCAATGGTAAAATCCACATCCTGCATTGCTCTATAATACATGCTTTTATATTCAGTCACATTAAACAGTAAATCATTGGTAATATCTCTATATAAACTATCAATCATAGTTTTATACTCTGCCATAATTACTTCATTGTTTTTTATCATCGCTTTCAAAATTAAAAGGCCACAATCATTCAAGATACCTTGTATCACATTGTAAAATTCAGAACCTTTGACTGTATTGTTCGAAAACTTAATTAAATGTAACCCCTTAGGTACAATGCTTTTCTGTATATATTGTGTCAAGTACCAATTATCTAGGGCAAGCGTTTTGTATTTAGTTAAACAATTTTTTTAATTTCTTACATTGTTTGTTGAATGACCCCACAGGTTTGTTGTGTTTGGAGTCATTTTTGCCCTTTCTAGTAAATGAATTGTCCAACCAGGAATAGAAATCCAGTGTCCCATAATGCTCCTGTAAATTGTTTCACTCCAAATTACTCTCACCATGGTGTAGAACAGTCCTGGGCCCCAGGAAAGTTTCTTTAGTTATACGGACATCATACGCATCTCCATCTTGTCTTCCTGGTCTCGTCAACTTCGCACCATTTGCATCTGACGTCATTGCAATGTCCCTCCCCAAATTGGGACTGCTTTGTGCAAGGGAATGCCAGAATCAACAACAACGGCAGTGGAGCCATTTTGCGAATAAGTTTGTATAAGTTTAACAAGTTCTGACAACAAGGAACTGTTGTTATGGTTATTACTCATTTTAAGGACTCCTCAGGAGACTCACCAAACAAACAACACAAAACTGAGAATCCAAAAGAAAAAACAAATCGCCACTTTACCAAAGCTAGGCTATCTTCCAATAGAGGCTGTCCGTAAAGATACAAACAATAATTCCAGTCCACAGCTATTCACGTCATACGTTTATTCAAAAGTTGGTGCAGTCCAAGGATTGAGCGCTTTCATCTCGTGACCAGAGACTTCATCAGAATCAATACAAAGAAACTTAAAACCATTTAAATATACCTCTCATTCCAAAGAAACTCAGTCCATTGGCTGTTATACAGGCTAATTAATTAGTCATTGTTATTTAAAATCCAAGTTCCCTGTGTACACAATCGTACTTTACTGCAATAAAAACCTTGTATTAAGGCATGTTTATACATTCATATAATAAATATAAACATAATATTAAATAAGATATAAAAAATGTAAAAATAATTCAGTTAATTATCTTAGCTTTTTGGATCTGCTGCTTTCAGTTTGAGAATCGGGGTGATGGATAAATGGTCATTAAGGCCTGGATGATGTATCGCATCTAGCCTAAGTTGCCAAATCAACTCACAAAACTCTAATTTTGTTTCCCAATCACCCTCTCTCTCATTCAGTGTTACTTCTTTTAGCACCCAAAATTTAAATTCCGCTTGAATGTGGGCGATGCAGACAATGCACACATATAGCTGGTAAAAAAGAACTATACATTCCTGGTATTAAATATTTGTTGAAAGCTAAGAAATATGCAAGTTGCTATACAAAGGGGGTAGTTTATCTTGCCTATTGTACAGTATGCTGGGCATACTACATAGGCAAGATGGAATGATGCCTCAGGCAACGAATATATGAACATATAAGGGATGTAAATAAGAAAAAAGGTGCACAGTGTTGCCAAGAGATAGCTTACTGAGTAGCTATAATCTGTAAGATACACAGCCAAACGGTGTATGATAAAAACTCAAGAGATATGCCCTCTGAGAAAAGAATAAGGATGGACTACAAGCAACCATTTGTGGCAACCTGGTTATATTGATCTGCATTCTATACCCTTATGTACTAGATAATTACAAGTTCATCTAAATGAAAAGGAATTCAGGCTAGCAGTGGTAGAAGGTAATACTTAATTGTGGTGATCCCATATCTATGACCTTTTGATAAAGGAATTAAATAAATTACTGAATTAAATAAGAGGACAGCCACGGTGGTGCAGCGGTAGTGTTGTCGTCTTACAGCAAGAGGTTTTCCCATTCAATTCTCGGCTGGAGAGCCTTCTGTGTGGAGTCTGCATGTCCTCCCCATGGTTGAGTGGCTTTCGAAAGACATGCATGAATGGGCATGCCTTCGTTGAAGGTTGGGCATTGAGCTGGCACTTCGGCATCATAAAAATCTACTGCCAATCATTAGCAGACCAGAGTTCCGCTGTGGCAACCCCTAACCGGGAAAAGCCAAAAGAAGAACAACAACTGAATCAAATAAGAGCTAAAAACACTGGAGTGAGGGTACTGTTAGATTTGCATAACAATGCAGTAACTGTGTGCTATGTAAGTGCTAGTTTGAATTCCCAGAACCAAAAGAGCATTAACTGTGCACAGCTGTTCAAAATGAAATCAATCCAAAATGTTATTTGTCAAAACACTTTAATGCCATAAAATAAGAGTGAGAGCTTTTGTGCATAACATTCCGCTTCATCAGACAGTATAAAAATAATAAATACATTCACAAACTTATAGCATGGTTAAAAACATAAAAAACAATCACCTTCACCAAAGTGATCACATGATTAAAACTTCAAAAGGCAGCAATGTATCACCTGATTACATGACGTGACTTCAAGGCCAGTCTTAAAGAAACCTTTCCATTTAATAATTTCTTCTTATCTTCTTGCAGTTGCAAGATCCAATAAAGTTCCCTGTTCTCTGTTCTAGTAATCAAGTCCCCCATTCTTAGCTCTTCCCGTATTCTTTCTATAACCATAAAATTAAAAGAGAGGGTACCCTCTGATTCCATCACATGTTTCGCTAATGGATTCTTGTCATTGTGCTGCCTGATATCTCTAATATTATCTCTCATCCTCTCCATAAGGGTGCGATTAGTTTTACTGACATAAAAACATTTGCATTCTCCACTTTGTGCTAGATAAACTAATTTTTTTTGTAGTGCAATTAGCTGTCAATTTTAAACTCATACCTTTTATTGGTGGTTTTGTGTAGGAAAAATCCATCACTGTTACTTAACTCACAAAAGTTACACTTACCATATGGAGTCATGCCTCTCTCCTGAGTATGCATAATATTTCCACCATTATAACAAAGAAGCCTTTTTAAAGATTTCTTGCTCTTAAATCTAAAATTCAGTTTCACACCTAACTCATTGATTCTACTATCAGACCTTAAAATGCGCCAACTGTCCTTTATAACTTCACATATAGCTCTTATATTACTAGAATAATAAGGGCTATAGGTGTTCTTTTCCTAACATTCCTTTGGCAACATTATCATTAGACAATACCTCTGAGAAATAAGGATTAGCCATCTCACATTGTAGCATATTTAAATCAGACAACCCCTGTTCTATCTCCTTCTGATTATAACCCCTTTCTAAAAATTCTTCTTTCGTGACTTTCAAATCTCATTCGAAACATTGCTGTTCATTATTCATTTGAGATATTCTCATACCTAGGCCTCTAATTATATTATGATATATATGAGAAGGGTGTAGGCTCTGTCTATGTGGGACATTACCTTTATGACACTCCTTTCTATATCTGCTTGTGACTATTTTATTAATTCCTTCCTTTTTAAGTCTCATATCTAGGAAATCTATCTCTCTTTTAGTTACTGTCATGGTAAATTTAAGAAACTTGGTTGTGGAGCGCAAATATTCTTTAAACTCATCTAGGTCTTCTGTGGTTCCCGACCACAACAAGAAGACATCATTGACAGATCTTCTATAGAACTTAATGAAGAGCACAAATCTGCTATTACTAAAAACTAAATTAAGTTCCCATTGATCTAGCATAATAGTTGCATAGTTATTTGTGCAGGATGTGCCCATCACCACCCCAGTTTTTTGTCTGTGGTATTTATCCCAAAATAGAAACACATTATTTTATAATATCATTTCAGCAAACATACATAGTAAATGCATCATACTGACTTCTGTCTACTAAAAATTCTTTCATCAGTTCTATACCTTTCTCATTGGGGATAACCGTAGATAATGAACATATGTCCATTGCTACAAATACATAATTTTGCTCCAAGGCCTTCATTCTCAAAAAAAGGTTTATAAATCATTAAGAAACTCTTTGGTATCAGTCAGGATAGTACAGACTTCACTTAATACAATCCTTAGTTGTTTCTCTACATAAATTGATATAGGCTCAGTTAGCCACCCCCTTCCAGATACAATGATGAAAAGCGGGTTACTTGAGTTTTTATGCATTTTAGCTAGGCCATGAAGCACAGGTATAACAGGCTGATCAACTAAAAAATAGTTATACAACTCATAAGACAAAATCCCACTAATCAAACAATCATATAATGTATTTTGAATACTCTTTTATATTGTCTATAGACAGTGCTGAAAGCAGTTCATACGTATCCGATACCTGTAACATTTTCACCATCGCATTATTATAAAAAACTCTGTCCATTATCACAAGAGCCTCTCCTTTGTCTGCAGATCATATAGAAATGGAGTTATCATTTCTCAAAGTCCTTAGAGCTATGGACTCATTCTTCACCATGTTATAAAACATATATCTCCCACCAGTACTAGCAAACATTTCAGCAAGGTCATGCTTACAGGTATTGCAAAAAGTTTCTAGTGTACAGTCCAACATCAGGTTGAACATACTAGGTTTTTTAAAAGTACTTATTTCATTTCTTCCAGAAACATGTTTTTTTAACTGCAAATTATGAACAACTGATCTAATGTCCAGCCAAACCTCTCCCATATCCATTTCTCTAGCCGGAATAAATTACAAACCCTTCTGTAACATGATAATTTCATCGTCAGACAAAATTCTTCTAGAAATATTATAAATCAGGGAATAAGTGCCTTTTCCCACATTCTTTTTATTGTATGTATGGTAGGAGTGTCTTGAGAGTTCTTTCTTTTCTTGCTCCCTCTGCTTAAGAAACGATTCCTTCCCAGAGATTTCTCTTATGTAATCGGTAGCAGGAGTGATGGAAAAATCTGCCCCTGTTCATTTCTGATTACCTTTCTACATACATCTGGATGTGTCAAATTCTCTTCTAGAACCTGCTCTACCATCATTGCCACTAAATTGCTTTTCATATTATCTACATTATGTCCACTGGGGTGACTTTCTCCGCTCTTCTGCTTCTCGTCAGGAGGACGACTTCTGGGCCAGGAGAAAACATGTTGATTGGTAAAATCAAATCTCTATTTTCTTAGTTTTCTGTTGATATAAGCACAGTTCATACATAGTGACAGTATTAATTGCTTCATCCAAAGCTGAAGTAACCATTTCCCCTTGAAACAATTCATAGAGCTTATCCACATATTAGATATCTCCTCACTCAATTGCAGCTCCATAGGTCTAGAAAACTCTATAAGTAATCTCAAATACCCAAAGCTGACATCCAAGTTCATTTCTGCCATTTCTTAAGCAACTGTAGGTGAGCAGCACCATACCTGGACATCCTCAAAGTTTTAAAACCCCTTGGTATAATTTTAAAGTGAAGACACGTCTCCATGGCCATTCTTTGCCACTTCAGGCGTTTAAGTTTATATAGGTCATTCTCAATCACTCTTACTACGAAATCTGTCCATATCCACACCTATGATATCAACTTGTTCATTCCTCATGCCCGTTGTACAGGACAGCAATGGATTATTGTTCATAAGGAGCATTTTACGAAGGCAACCATTGTCTTTCCTTGTGTTCGAGGTCTCTGTATTAAAATCCAACTCAATGTTAAAACCTTTTGCCATGCCCCTCCTTTTAATTTTATGGTTGCAGAAAGAATAGGGGTAGATCTTAGAATGGGGGACTTGATTACTAGAACAGAGAACAGGGAACTTTATTGGATCTTGCAACTGCAAGCAGATAAGAAGAAAGGAATAAATGGAAAGGTCTCTTTAAGACCAGCCTTGAAGTCACGTAATTTAATCAGGAGATACAGTGTTATCTTTTGAAGTTTTAATCATGTGATCACTTTGGTGAAGGTGATTGTTTTTTATGTTTTTAACCATGCTATAAGTTTGTAAATGTATTTATGATTTTTATACTGTCTGATGAAGTGGAATGCTATCCATGAAAGCTCTCATTCTTACTTTATGGCATTAGAGTGTTTTGAATAACATTTTGGATTGATTTAATTTTGAACAGTCATGCACAGTGAATGCCCTTTTGGTTCTGGATATTTATTAGTTGGTGCTGTTTCACTGGTTCCCTCCACAGAGTCCTGTTTTTATCAATAGTTTGAATTTAACAGATCATATATTATTGATTGTTGCGTAATGCAGGAATCAGAGCTGCTTGAAACACAGCTGCATGATCTTACATCTTTGAATACAGTCAAATCAGAACACAGTTTTCCTGAAAGAATACTTAGAGGAGAAAATAAAACTGCTAAACTGTAAACTAAAAAGCACTACAATGCATTTATTATATAATACAAGCCAAGAATAAGAACAAAATTAAAAAATATATTTTTGCAGAGAGGCCCCTGCACCATCACCCCCCATACCTCCTCAAACATAAGCATTCTGACTCTGAGACCACTACAGCTAGAAGAAAGAGCAAAACATAAATAGACACAAAAAATGCATTCCCTGTTTTCTCCAAAATTTGTGATTGTGGAATGAAAAAAAATTAAACCTGGGGTATGTGGTGTATGTTTGTGGGGGATACTTCTACTTGAAGGTAGAGGGATGCTTGTTCTCTAAAAGAAAATATGCATGTAATTCAGCAATTTTGACTTTATAATTACAAAACAGGCATTTTTTTACTTTGAGCTTCAAATAAAAATATATTTAAGTTCATAGGTTTATAGGCAATCACTAGGTTAACAGGAAGCCTAACCAATATTACTCGATTTTACCCAATATATGGCCCCAGAGGCAAGAAGATGGCATGGGTTTGTGCATATGCCTTGAGTATCTTACAGATTGCCTCTGTCCATAAGGGACATAGGCAATACCCTAAGTGTGAATTTGTGATTCACCATCCACTCAATCCAAACTGTGTTCAAATAGGGCAAGAGAAGGGCTCTGCTTAATGTGAATAGGAAGCCTGTTCTAAGAAGGGAAAGTCTCTGAGACACATATTTATTCTCCAGCATGTTTTATTTGAGTCTCTGACTAAGTTTATAGGTTTTTAGGCGGTTACTGGGCTATTGACCCGAAAGTCTTTATATGCCAGCCATGTGTACCTAATATAATACTAGAGAAATCCAATATAAAGGCTCTTGCCTAAACTCGAGATCTTAATTAGCAATGACTGCCCATATCTAGGAGGCTCATAGGTGAAATCCCAGGCAGGAATTTACGGTTGCGCATCCAGTCAGCTAGACAACACTTAAACAGGGTCATACAGGGGCTTTGTTTGATGTGAATTGGTAGCCTATTCCAAAGGAGTGGCAACCTCTGAGAGACATATATATCTTTCTAGCGGGTCTTATTTATGTTGCAGGTCAGGTTAAGATCACTGGAGTGGGTGACCCTCGTCCCATTTTACTTGCAAATGTGCAGCATTTCTATTATGTTTGAGTCCAAAGTTGCTCTGTAGGCAAGGCACAATTCTCCTCTAAGTAGTCTATATGCTACAGAGTGCAGTGACAGTGACTTCAGTCTGTCAATGCATGACATGTGCTGCAGACCCTGAATTTTCTTGGTTAGAAATCTCTGAGGTTTCTCAAGTTGCAGCAGGTGTGTGCTAGGGTACATACCAAAGGGAGCATTGTACTCAGTCATTGGCCTGATGAGGATCAAGTACAGGGGTGTTAGGACCTCTTTTGCTCTTGAGGCAATGTCTTTGCTAATGAGGTATGCAGCATAGAATGCCTTCCTTACCACAGTAAACACATGGTGGTCAACATTTAGGCTGCAGTGAACTTGCATTCTCAAGTCTATCACTACTGAGTTGTTACTTAGGGTAAGTTATATGATAGTCTGCAGGGATATTGCTTTTACCAAAGGGGATGATAATGAATTTTTTTGCATTGAGTTTGAGTCCATGGCTTTGACACCAATCATTGGTTTGTGTACGTCCCTCGTGAAGTATATTGACATAGTTTGGGAAGGCAATGATTGCACCTAATTTGCAGTCATCAGCAAACCTAGTCAGCCACAGTCTCTCTGCTTTGGCCTGAACTTCTGAGAAGTATATTTCAAATAATAGGGGGCCCAGCACTGACCCTTGTAGAACCCCACTGGTGACAGGTATGCTGGGTGAGGGAAAATTCCCAACTTTGACTGAGTGTGATCTGTCAGTTATCAACCCACCTGATGACATAAGGTTACATATTCTGCTGGGAGATTTTATCAATGATGCCTGAATGTAGGATTGTGTTGAAAGCCTTGGCTAAGTCAAGGTAGGCACAGATTTGCCTTCGTCTATGGCTCTGGTGACATTTTCCGAAGAAGTCCACCAGTTTTAACAGGCATGACTTGCCTTTCACAAAACCAAACTGTCTCAGATCAAAGGTTTGGAGAGCACCTATATCCTTATTTTAAGGTCCATGATGATTAATCCCATGGCCTTATAAATATGGTTGGTTAAGCCTATGGTGCTGTAGTTTCCAGGGTCTGTTGCTGTACCCCCTTTATGGTTTTCCATTCAGCAGGGACAAAACCAGTACTCAGGCTGTGATTGAAGAGAGTACCTAATGGAGTTGCTAACTCATGTTTTAGACCATTTAAAATGCGACCTGGGATGGCATCCAGTCCATACAGGCTGTGTTTTTGGCCTTGGAGAGAGCATTAATGACTTGTTCTTTGGAGGTGAAATATGGGGGAGATGTAGAGGGAATGCTTTGTGGAATGTTTGAGGGGGACAGGGGGGTGAAACTTTCACCAAACCTGTCAGCTAATAGGTTAGCTATTTTCACAGGATCAGTGTGTGTAATGCCATCCACAGCTAGTTCAGCACACACCTGGGTTCTAACTTTTAGGTTATGGATATAGCTGAAAAATGCTTTATGTTTATCCTTAGTTATGGTTTCCTTTAGTGGATTTTACAAGTTGTTTTATTTGTTTGTTCAAGCAGAGGGGGGTGTTCTTCCAGTGCTGGAACCTCTGTTTTTTTTATTCTTAGACAGTAACTTCTTCTTCTTGTATAACCTATTCATGCTAGATGTCCACCAGGGAAGCTAGTTTTTTCTTAAGGATCTTGTTTTTATCTTATCAGGTACGGCTGTGTCAATACATTTGTGTAAGTGTTTGTACAGGACATTTGTGAATACCTTAGTATAGTTGTCAATGCCATCTGTGAGAACAGGAGCTTGGGAATTATTTATGCCATCCCTTAGGAGGGTATAATTAGCTTTGGTGATTTTTTTAGCCTGATTTCACCTAAGAGAGGTCCAGGTGATATAGCTACTTCAAATGTGACTGATTTGTGATCAGATTTAACCAGTGAGGGTCCTATACTTGTGGTGATACAGTGGTCAGCCATGTTAATGAGGACCAGGTCAAGAATATTTGAGCCCCTTTTGGGGTTCCAAACTATTTGTTTCAGGGCATTAGTGTTAACAAAGTCCAACCTTTGTGCAAGAATGTTGGTACTCTTATATGTTTCCCAGTCAATAGAGGGATAGTTAAAATCGACCACGACTAGAGTGTTTGGTTGTAATTTGATTGACTCAAGTAGGTCCAAATAAGCAGCATTGGAATCTTGGTTCATTGAAGAGGACCTATAGCTAATGATGACTTGAAGGGGGGTCTTACCCACAGTTAGTTGGACTTGGAGTAACTCCATGGAGTTTTCCCAACAACCAGTTTAGAGGTATATTTATCTTTGATAACGATAGATACTCCTCCTCCTCCTATGGTTCTCACATGTTCACTTTTGCAGTCTGTAAGTGTGGAAGGCATTGTAGCCTTGTAAGGTCGGGGTACTCTCTGTATCCCTGATCTAAGTTTCTGTGACTGCACAGATGTCAACATCTTCCAGGGAGAAGAGTGCTTCCAAAGAGTGCAATTTAGATCCCTTAATTGAATGATCCTCATGCTGTTTAACTTGCAAATGTAACAGCTCCATCAGGGCTGGATTTGTGAGTACCTTGTAGGTCAGGCATAGGTTACACCTTAATAGTCAGTAGAAGACAGAATAAAGGGACAGGGCTTTTAGTCTATCCACATAGGAGTAGTTGTTTACACCCTGTATTTTCTTTGTAAGGAACCTCTGAGGTTGCCCCAGCTGCTGTGTCTATTCAACTGCCAAATAGTGAATTGTACACGATTATTGGTCTAATGAGGGCTGAGTACAGGGGGACTATAAGATCCTTGGATCTGGATGCCATACCTTTACTTATAAGTTGTGCCACATAGGACTTCCTCACCACTGTGGACACATGGTGTTCAAAGTTCAGGCTACTATCTATCTGTGTACCTAGATCTCTCACCCCTGAGTCTAATCTTAGGAGTTTGCTATTGATGTTGTAATTTGCAGGGGTACTGGACATCCCAAAGGATATGATAATGCCTTTCTTTGCATTTAGTTTTAAGCTATGGTTCTGGCATCAGTCATTTGTCTAATCTAGACCCTCCTGAACGGGGGATTCACTGATTACCCCAGCTTGCAGTCGTCGGCAAACTTTGTCATCCAGAGGCCTTCCACATTAGCCTCAACTTCAGAAAAATATATTCAAAACAGGAGTGGTCCCACCAGTGAGCCCTGTGGCACACCACTAGTAAATTACATCTTTCTGGATCCAGATTCATCCACTTTAACCATATGTGTCCTGTCCATCAACCAATTGGCTATCCATCTGGTTTATGTCTCTAAAATAATTTGATCAAGTATATCAGCAAGCATTTTTGATCAAGCAGAATATGTTTCAAACAAGATTCCTGCAAGAGATTCCTGCAGATAACTATTTCAGCATTTATAGGTCACTTCTACTAAAACTGCATAATGGCACTTTCCTTACACATTACCACTTATATTTGATAAAGGTCCTATACATTGTCTGTCTAGTTGTATTCATGTATGTGCACATTAGGCATTGCTTTACACAACCAGTATGTGTCCACACAGCTGCTATGTGGCATGCTGTTAAGTGGCAATGACAAACACAAATGCATGAAATTAATATATCCATATTTTAAATGCATCATCTCCCCATAATGCAGTACTAAGTTACAAACCTAGTACCACAGCATGACCCATGAATTGTTTTGATAACACTGTCAGATTTGCTAAACAATATACTTACATTACAATTACAGAGACATATACCACATACCATTCTTAGGTTGCATAGCACATCTCCCAAAGTAACCACTCTCTTTCTTCCATCTATATTATACATTACTGACACACCCAGAGTATGATGAATCATTGTACAATTGAAATGTTTCCTCAAAAAATAAAAAAAACGTAATCAACAGGAATGGTGTTTCCCAGCAACCTTAGACAGGTCATGTACAGAATGTCATGTCATAAACTTTGTTTTGGGTACACTGAGTACTTAGAGGGATTCTGTTAGCTTCTGAACTAAAATTAATGTTGATATATGTAATGGCCGTGATCAAATTTTCATGACACAGTATCAAATGTACATTCAGTGTATACAAAAAAATAATGCCGTAAGGGAGGCAATAAATAACCATTGCTTACTGATTCCAGGATGTTTACTAGCTGCCTGAGATAAGATTTCACATTCATAAAGGAGGGATAACCTTTTATCAACAATCTTGAATTAAGTGGTGAATAAGTACATTTTGCTGCTGAAGCTTTTCCTTAATTATCGTTTCACTCAAAATTGCTGGTGTTTCTAGACTATAAGCATATTAAATGTTCCCCCCTTTATAAACAGGAGTAATTATTCAAACGCTTTAATTCTGGTACAACATGTCTTCTGTCTTGGTTATTACATGACAACATAAACAAACTAGACATTTCCTAATATAATTTCTTTATGACGGTAATGAGAACATCATCCACACCAGTGCAGTATTATATTTAACTGCATTTCTGACATTTTATGTTTAATAAATGAAGATGAAGAGATTGTTTTATGCCCAATGTGTTTTACAAAAGTACTAGATTTTTTTGTGTTTGTCACATTTCTAGCTGCATGTTAGTGCTGTTATGTAGTCTACACTAAAACCAGTCACTTGGCTGTCTTTCTTATTAATGAGCAAATACAGTGCCATGTTTCATACATCTGGAGACGATTCAATCCCTAAGCGATTGGTCACCTGTGGAATACTTCCTGTGACACCTGAACCTGTTGCAATTTCTTTGACACACTTGCATTACTACAATCTGTAATCCGATATGTTCAGCTACTGTACAACTCATGGATTTATCTGTACTTGCATCCATTTGTACACTGAGTGCCCCCCCAGAAAGTAGAAAAATAAGTTATGTCTTACCATAACGTTCCATCTGTGTTGTTCATCTTCTTTCATTCATCACTGATGGATTCGGTTCCGAGCCCTCAGAACCGAGTCGGCCTATTACCAAGCTCGCACCAGCCAAAAAAACTCTTGAGCCAAGTCTCTACCCAGAATGCCCTTCTCCCTGTTACCTCAGATGGAGTCCGCAAGAGAAAAGGAAGTAAAGCCGAGGCCATTTTTGCGCAACTTCCCTAGGCACAACTTAGATCCAAAGCATCCCCCAGAAGCCTTTGGAGGGGGAAGGAGGGTGGGAAGTAATGAATGAAAGAAGATGAACAACACAGATGGAACATTATGGTAAGACATAACTTCCTTTATCTGATGTTGTTAATCTTCTTTCCATTCATCACTGATGGGACAGAATCCCAAGCTACCTTGAGGTCCCTTATGAAAGAACATTCCTGAGTACCATTGAGCTGAAGGCAGCTCTCCCTCTGGAGACCAAGTCCGATTTGTAATGATTGATAAAGGTATGAGGCTTAGCCCAAGTAGCTGCTGCACAGATGTCATCCATGGAAGCCCTGGAATGGAAAGCTACAGATGTTGCCATAGATCTAGTGCAGTGAGCTTTAACTTTTGGCATTCGTACATTACTGAGGGAATAGATGAAACATATGCAGTCCCTTAGCCATTTTGATAAAGTAACCTTGGAAACAGCCTCTCCCATTATGGGCCGAGAACAGGACATGAAAAGCTGTTCAAGATTATGGAAAGGTTTGGTCCTGTCTAAATACAATCTCAATTGTCTATGGATGTCTAGAGTGAAGACAGTACTCTCCTCTACTGGCAAAATTCAGAAAGAACACTGGTAGGTCAATGGTCTGGTTTATGGAGAATTCAGAAACAACTTTGGGGAGAAAATATGGATTCGTCCAAAGTGATACTCTGTCTTTATAAAAAATCAGATAGGGTCTCTTGATACACAATGCCTGCAACTCTGAGACTCTTCTGGCAGTTCTGATGGCTACCAAGAACAAGGATTTCCAAGACAAAAACTTTAGGTCAGACTGTGCAGCAGGTTCAGAAGGTTTCTGAGTCTAAGACTGAAGGACTAGAGTGAGGTTTCATGGTTCCACGGGCTATCTTACAGAAGGCCTGATATGAGAAGTCCCCTTGAGGAAAACCTTGCAAATGCATATAGAGATAAGAGGGGTGCCATCTATACCATTGTGGAAATTGGAAATTGCTGCTAGTTGTACTCGTACGGTAGAGGCAGAGGCTCCATTATCAAAAAACCTAGCCAAGTATTGAAGCACTGCAGTAACTGGAGCCGACTATGGGTCTAGAATGTTATCCTTGGACCAGATAGAGAATCTTTTCCATTTATCCTGGTATAGTCTTCTGGTGGATGGTATATGAGAGGCCAGAATGATGTCTCAAACAGGTGAGGACAGATTATCTTGCCTGGCTACTAGCAGAAGTGGAGAAACCAAACTGTCAGCTTGAGACTGGACAGACTTGGGTGACTCAACCTTTGGGGTGAGTAATCAGATCTAGTAGAGGGTCCAGAATCCATAGCGGGTATACTATGTGAGGCCGAAGGAAGGGGAACCAAACTTGTCGAGGCCAGAATGGGGCTATGAGGATCACCTTGCATCTCAACCGAAGAGCTTTCTTTAGAAATTGTGGGATCAAAGGGATGGGAGGATAAGCATAAAGAAGCCCCATGGGCCAATCGTGGATCAGAGTTTCCCTTGGTGACTCCCCTTCCAGGGGAAAATAGCTGCTGCACTTGGTGTTTGATGGGTAGGTGAAAAGATCACACCAGGGCTGGCCCCAGTGGCTGAAGATTGCTGACACCACCTCGGGGTTGAGGGATCACTCATGAGGCATGAGGATGCATCTGCTCAGCTTGTCCACAATCATGTTGGAGCTCCCCTGGATTATGCGTTGCTATTAAAAAGTGGTTGGAAGCTATCGCCCACTGCCAAATTCACATGGCTTCTCGATATAGGGGATAGGACTTGGTTCCTCCTTGCTTATTGATATACCAGACTACTGACATATTGTCTGACTGAATTGCAATTGTCCCAGAAGGGAGAGCCAAATGGAAGGCCTACAACTCTAACAGCACAGCTCTCAGTTCCAGAACATTGATATGCAGGTGGGCCTCTGAGGTGGACCATGTGCCTTGGACAGTCTTTCCCTGGAAATGGCCCCCCCACCCGATCAGGGGAGCATCCGTGGTCAAAATGGCTGTAGGCTGAGGAGATTGAAATGGACGACCCCAAACTTCTACGTCTGGCCTCATACACCAAAGCAGGTCCGGTTTGCAGGAGTTGGTTATTCGAATCTGGTAACTGAGGGGGTGATAGTTTGGAAACCACTGACACAGAAGGAGCCATTGCAGAATCCGCATGTGTAGCTTTGCTTGAAGCACTATTGGGATCGACGCTGCCATAGAACCTAGGGCCTGAAGAACTTCCCTTGCAAAAACTGTTGTTTGTGAGAGTATCACCTGGAGTTGAAGCCTCAATCGATGGAGTCTGTAAATTGGGAGTGATACAAGAAAGGACTGAGTGTTGAACACTGCTCCAATAAACTCTATTTGTTGTGTAGGGACAAGGTTTGATTTCTCCCAATGTATCATTATTCCCAACAATTTTGCCAGAGAGAAAGAGTAAAATGTAGTGCTGTTACCAGAAGATGCTCGGTGGGGGCGGTAAGGAGCCAGTCATTCAGATATGCAAACACCCGGAATCCTTTTAGTCTTAAGTGAGCTGTTACCACTGCCATGCATTTCATGAACACTCTTTGGCTGTAGAGAGACCAAATGGCAGGGCATGTAATTGATAATGACTGGCTCTGAGCCAGAAACAAAGCAGACTCCTGGAGCTTTTTCCCATCTCGATGTTGTAATATACATCCCAGAGATCTGTAGAGCACATCCAATTGCCTTCTCTTAAAAAGGGGGGAATGGACTAAACCATGACCATCCGCAATTTGGTTTGTGTGACAGACTTGTTTAAGCTGCTGAGATCCAAAATGGGTCTCCAGTCCCCTGTCTTTTTTGGCACCAAAAAGAATCTCAAGTAAAATCCGGATCCACACTGGTCTGGTGGACTGGTTGGATGACTCTTTTTTGAGACGGATTTATAATCCCTGAAGCTGCTTCTTCCCTTTCACTAGGTGGAACGGTAGGAGGTTTTCTTGGGAAATTTAGCTGATAAGAAAGAGGAATGGTGTAACCTCTGGTGATAATGCTCTGCACCCAATGATCAGTGGGGATGGATTGCCAGGCAGCTTGGTGCAGAGAGAAATGACCCCCAACTGCTTCCAGAGGTAAGCAATCGGGCTGCTCCTCAGGAGTGCTGATAAGGCTGCCCAGAGAAGGAATTCTTGGAGCCCTGATTATGAGGACCCCCTCTGCCTCTATAGGGGCATCTTCCAGAATTGTTACCCCCTCTGTCTCTGGGAGTATCATCACCACGTGTGGCATGGAAGGGACCCTAAAATTTCTTATGCCACATCTTTCCACTCCTCTGATTCCTGCAGAAGGTATGTTGAAGGTTGGAAAACTGTAGGCCTATGACAGACAGGGTCTTTCTGTCTTGCTCACACCTGGCTAGCATGTCCTTTACTTTGGAGCCAAAAAGAGATGAAGCTTTGATGGGAGCATTCAGGAAGGAAGACTTGAAGGGGTCCGTGAGGTCACAAATGTGCATCCAGGCATGACGCCTCATAACAATACCAGAACCCGCTGCTCTGGCCGCCCCTTCAGTTGCATGTGACAGCAACCTCATGGATGAGCTGGATATTGATTGGAGGGTTGCAAGCTGCGAGGCCTCTTTGTCGCTGACCTCATCAGACAACTGTCCTGTGAGCATCCCAGAGAGTTCAGAGATCAAGTCCCTCTGGAGCCTCGTAAAATGTGCCAAATAATTCAGGGACCATATGGCAAAGGTCCGTGATGCATAAACACACTTCCCAAGTCTGTCCACTGCCTGAGACTCCCTGTTGGGTGGGTGGACAATGGGACTTTCTTTAGTTAATTCCTTTTTTGTGGCCACCACCACCACCATAGCATCAACTGGTAACCCTTTGGACGAATGTGGGTTCTCCTTAGGAGGGGAAAGAATTTTGTCTGGTCTCCAAGGGATCACCTCAATAGAATCAGGGTTCTTCCAATTGCACTGCACGATGAGCTGGATGAGCTCATCGGCAGGTGGGGTCACCCAAGAGGTAGAAGGCTGGGTGCGAAAAGCCTTTCTGCTTTAACATCTCCAGGATGTCTCCGAAGGAGACATCATCAGGAGGTGACCATGGGAAGCCTTCACCATCATTGTAATACATGTCTTCCTTTAAGGATTCCTCGGATGAGTCAACATGCTTCCTCTTGCATGTCTTCATTTGAGGGGGCACCTCAGTATGGGTCTCTGAGGAGGACACAGAAGAGTGGGTACCCTGAACAGGGGTGACCTGCGGCTTTTCTCCCCAGTGTCCCAGGGGGTTGCCTGTAACAGCTGTAGCTCAGGGGGTGAAAACTGGGATTCTGACATCAAAGGAGTTCTGCCAGAAGCAAGAGCCCTCTCCATCGTGCAGAAGGTAGGCCTGCACGAAGAGGGATGGGAGCCCGGAACTGAGAAACACAACCTCGGGACCGGGGTCACACCCTACTCTGACAAACCCACCCACACAGATGGAGCCTCAAGCAGGATCAACATGGACACAGCCATCAGTGCCGAGGATGGACCCGAGGAGAAAGGCGGCTCAGTTTAAAGGGCCAACACGCCCGTCCCCCAATCCCCAGATTGAGGAAAAACTGGTTAAGCAGGAACCAAAGACCAAAGGGATAAATTTGGAGCCAGAGTGTGATGCACCATAGGCACCGAGATGATGGGTTCCAAGAACGATGTCGGAGCAGAAGGCTTCAGAACCGAAATAGTCGAAGGAGGAATGTAAGATGGCGTCCATGGGTAAGATAACCCAAGTCATGCAGGTGGATAGGTCTTAGAAAGTGAGAGAATCCCCCTGGCTAACAACAGCTGGTCTACAAGACGCACCACACCATGTTCTGAAAGGCTCCTGGTGGATCTAGTGGATACTCCAGATGGAGAATCAGGATGTTCGAGGAATGGGCTATACGCTTGGCCCAGAAATGGCTCTATGGAGGGGGGAGTATCAGGTCCATGGTGCAAGGTCTGCTGGCACCGAAGTCTATAGTTTCAAGACAGGAAGTAAAGGGTCAAATCCAGTGAGATCGGTACAATGCTCGGTGCCGAAGTGGCACTCGGAGCCAAACCGGTCGGTTCCAAAATGGAAGCTAATTGCATAGCTGAAGATGTGTCCTGAGCCAAAGTGGCTACAGGTGCCAAAGTCAAAATAGGTGTAAGGTCTATGATCGGTGCCAGAGGCAGGACTGGTGCCAAAACAGGTGTCAGTATCGAAGGTTTTTAGATGGTCGGAGCTGAAGAAGATGGAACCGAAGAGACAGATTTATGCTCCAATGATAACTTAGGGACCTTTGATTTCCCAGACTTGCTCTGATCACCCGATGGTGAAGAAGGAACAGAGTGGGATCTCTTTTTGACCTTAGAAGGAGGGGTTGAGACCTCCATCGCAGAAATGGCCTCAGTGAAGGGAGACATGAGTAACCTTTTCAGAATGAGTTTATTTTTGTGCTCATTAAGAGTGCATTGGCTGAAGCTCTGACAAATGTCACATGGAGGCTGCACCAAAAGGTGGGCCACTCCCAAACAATATACACAGTCATTGTGAAAATCACTGTTAGGTAACTTGCCCTTACAAGAAGTTTGTTTGTCTTTTTGGCTTTTCCCGGTTAGGGGTCACCACAGCAGAACTCCAGTCCGCTAATGATTAGCAGTCGATTTTTATGGTGCCGAGTTGCCAGCCCGACTCCCAACCTTCAGCGAAGGCATGCCCATTCACGCATGCCTTTCAGAGGACACTCAACCATGGGGTGGACATGCAGACTCCACACAGAAGACACTTCATCCGAGAATCAAACCGGAGAACCTCTTACTGTGAGGCAACAATGCTACTGCTGTACCACCATGGCTCAACTTGCCCTTACAAGAAGTACAATGCTTAAAACCTGAAGTACCCTTCTTATCCGACATCTTGGTAGGAAAACACCACAAGCATCTGTATAATTCAACCATAATGAAGTAAACTCCATTCAAAAAATCACAAATATAACAATGCACTGGTATGTGGAGAAGAAAAGGGAAACACCTGAATAAAGTTTAAAGCTAGCAGGTTAAACAGGAGAAACAATACCAACTATGGTATATAAGAAATACCACAAGGGTAAGGGAAGAAGGACCATACCAGCAATGGTACTTGAGAGTTTACCAATGGTAGCAATGGGTAGAGAGGAAATAATAAGGTTAGACAGAAGAAACAACACTAAAAATACTAATCGCTTAATAAAATGTGAATATATCCAGAGATTTTTACACAAATGTCAAAAAGATTTCACTTAGCTGAGAGCTCGGCTGAAATGCAGCTTTACGGCTATGTGGCAAACGAGATCTGAGGTAACAGGGAGAAGGGCATTCTGGGTAAAGACTCAGCTTGAGAGATTTTTTGGCTGGCATGAGCGTGGTAATGGGCCGACATGGCTCTGAGGGCTTTGAACCGAACCCATCAGTGATGAATGGAAAGAAGATTAACATCAGAGCCATTGTTAGCACAACCTCTTTCTGTGTCTGTACTTCATCTGATGGAGATGGAGCACTTAGTTTTATAGAAATGAGGGCTGATATACCATCCAATATCACAGAAGACTTACATTAATTATTGTGTAAGGTCAGAGAACATGGATGCTCAGAATAGAAGCACAGATTTTAGACACTGATGCACACAATGTGTTATTCAGGCTGTCCTTTACTGGTACATCTGAGTGATGTCAGAACTGGCTTAGTGGATGTCCATCCACTGAACTATGTTTAGCAAATTCTAGTGTGAAGCCATCTGAGTGGCAAAGGTAAGCTACAACTGTTTGTGCAGATGAGGCTGTCTACTTGTGCTGTCTGCTCCATTAGGAACTATGAAATAAACTGTTTCAGCAGATAATCATCTATAAATGTTGTTTGTAGATTTTTTTCGTAATTCACTAACTGCTTTCAAGATTTTGTCACTTACTGATTTAATTTCTTATTTTTCAGACATACATATATTAACGTGGCCCAAATAATAACAGGCTCCTACTTAAACTGATACAACACCCGTCTCTAACTCCACAATTGACCTAATAATAGCCACCATCCAAAATAGGTGATTTTACACTGAAATATTCCCCAGTGCTTTGAGCGACCACTCACCCATTAAACCCATTTGGTCATTCAGAGCATATAAAAACACCTCAGATAAATAAAGGAAAATTGTTTCCCATTAATAAATTACCAAGTCTCAACACCCTTCTCAGTGCTATAGATTGGAACTCACACATGGCATGACTGACCCCATCACTGTTTTAGGCTTTTTCACCTCAAAATTGACCATGATTTAGGATACACTGTACTGACTTACAAAAAGATGACTGTTTGTGGATATTTAAAAACTAATATTAAAGCCAGAGATTTCAACTGGAAGAACTGGAAAATGTACCCTCACAATACTGACCTTCACTAAATGTTTCTGAGTCCAGACAAAGAGACACAATTGCAAACAGTACTTGAAAAGCCCTGTTCATGAGATAGAAACAGAAAGCAAACTGGTGTGGACATGATCTGTTTTGGAAAGAAATAAAACTAACAAAAACTGAACAATACTATAACAAGATAGTTGTCACTAACCAATCTGCAAAATTCTACTACTGCCTAGCTTTAAAACTAGTAGGCTGACTAGAACTTCCACATTATCTCTTACAACCATTTAGTAGGTACTCATAATATAATCTACAAACTACAAAACTGTCCTGAACTGCAAGCCTTAGTGGGACCATACACCCCTGCATGAAAACTATTTTCCATGGACAAGTCTCTGTTAACCATAACTTTAACCCGAGACTCTGGCCCTGTACTCAAATTATGTCTCCAAAATCTGGAATTCTATCCCTACTAAACAATCCAAATTCACAAACTTGCTAAAACAACACTTAAAAAACACTTGGCTCTGCTCTTATCCCTCCCCAGGCTAGATTACCTTGGTCCTTACTGACACTTTTACTGCCACTCCCAACAACTGTTTTCTTCCAATATAATAAGGTACTATTCACTTAATCACCTACTCTATGCTTTCTACTGGTATCTCCCACACCTCCTCTTTCATATTTGTCCTAACCACTAATGTCAAATTGTAAATTATATTTTAAATCTCACTGCGTGCATGTCATATATTAATATGTAAGGACTGGATATATTCTGACTGAAGATTTTCTATAATATGGCTGCCTTTCAGTTATCGTACATGATACTATTGATGTTGATATATGCAATGAATATTACATGATGACGTTGGATGTGAAAAAGTTATTTTCTTCAATCCTCAAGAGATAAGATTAGCTTGGTTTCTTGAAATTATCAAACATACTTCTTTAACTAATCTAGAAGTCAGATTGATTTATATAATTGATAATTATTCCTTACCGACATTTTGGGTTTTATTAAAGGTGAATATTTTAATCAATTACAAGGAGTTGTTATGGGGGTGGATTGTGCCCTCGTGTTCACCAGTGCATTTTTATTTTGATGGGAAAGAGAGATGGTCTTTAAAATAGAGTTGTATTGGCAATGTGTAGCCTATTTCTGTTACTGGGATGACACATTTATCATATGGAAAGGGAGACTAGAACAGCTTAATGAATTGATTTCACTGTTAGAGAATTCAACTAGCTTCTTGAGGTTTTCATATTGTATTGAGAATGGTAGCATTCATTATTTGGATGTTAACATTTTAAGGGGTATAATGGATTTATACACACACACAAATACCTAGGAAACCAGCATTCAACAACTCTTTTCCTCATTTTAATAGCTGTAATCCTATGCAACAAAAATGTGGTTTGGTAGAAAGTTAATTTATTAGAATTCCCTGTCTGACTTCTAGACAGGATTTGTTTAAACAAGAAACTGAGATATTAAGAGTTGTTTTCCTTGAAAGAAGGTTCCTGTTAATCATTTTAAATTAAATTATGAATGATGTTATATGTTCAAAGGTTCATAGGTAAGTACAATGTTAGCTGCCCTTGTTGGCCATTTTAAGCCTAGCCAATTTACCTCTCTATGCTTGAAATAACCTATCCCATTTGGTTATAGATTGGCCTTACCCATGCCATTGTCCATAATTACATATTATCCCTAATGAAAATAATTAGGATCATACCATAGATAATCTGAGGAGGGAAAGCATTTAGGGGTTGCCAGTGTCTATTATTAGTACGGGGATAGTCATGGGGTAAATGTTCTGTTTATTATCCATAGATCTAAGTTGCACTTGAAATGGGACAGGGATGAACTTTGTTTTATGTGGATGAGGAGTCTTTTCCACAGCATAACTGTCTTCTGCAAAATATACCTTTCCCTCCAAACTGTTCAGTTGATGTTGCAGAAGTGGTTTAGATCCCTAGACTGGGTATTTCTGATGCCATTTGACTTGCAGATGTGCAGTAAATCTATTGGTAATGGATCAGAGGATGCCTTGCATGCCAGACACAGGCCACATCTTTTTTTTTGTGTGTTGACCATCATAATGTCAGAAAAGTAGTGGAATTTTGACTGCCATTACTGAAAATTTTTCACATCGGATAAGAACATTTCCCTAGTTGTTAGATAAATAATGCTTTTTCAGTGATTCAAAAGGTTAAGACATTTTTGATTCATTAAGTATATTTAAATCTGCAAAAGTACAATTCCACAAGTTTGCAGATCAGCTAACAAAGACTCTAGACAAACTTAGAAATTCTTCAGGTTCCAGAGATTTGATATGATCACTGGGATATCAGTTGTGTTATTTAAGTTTCCAGTATGATCATTCTTTCAAGATTTGGACTCTACTCCTGACAGATTCAAGGGTTGCTTATTTCATCAGTTTGAAGCCATATATGAGAAGTCTGTATGTAGCAGGCATTTCTTCATTTTCTGTATTGTACACAACTTAGTATTTCTGACTTACTTCCACAGAAATGTTAAATTTTCTCAAATGTAGGTTTATGTTTACTCATACCTGGTACACAGTTTCTTTTCTTATTCAAAGAGACATTTAAAATGTGTAACAAATGCTATGACATGCTGTACCAAACTAAAGGGGGAAGGCAGAACAAATCTAAGTGTGCAGTTTACTACCAAGTGGAGTTGTGATTGCTTCATCTTACTAGCTTGTAATTTTACTAGAGCATGGTTATCAGCTAGTCACAGGAATATTCCTCCCTTTTTATTAGATATCATTCCAGGAAAGGTAAGCATTGACTTTACAGAATGCAGTTATATTCTGATGCATTTGAGTAATTGTACACTTCACATACAACAGGAAGTTAAGAACAGGATCTACATGCATGAATACATATATAGAATACTAATAAAAAAATAGCAGTACATATCTGATAAAGTACCTCTGCTCTAGACTGAGGGGTCAGCTGCATATATTATCTAGGCCCAGACAGTATAATTTTATTTGGGGGGGGGGTGACTAAACACCAGTGTATACTTTTTAAACTTGATTTGGTTCATCTTGAGCCTAAAAGGGATGACCCCAGTCTGAAAAGGTTTAAACCTGACAGAATGAGATTAGCTAACCAGGATGGAAAAAATATCCAGTTCATCTTCAAAACTAGGTAATCTCCAAAGAACATCACCTTCAAACATCTTTATTTCTGTAAATAATCCATTAGACAATACAAAAATAAAGTTGGTACCAAGACTAATCCTCAAAGGATTGCACATTATTGGATTTTTTATGTTTTCATTTGTATTTCATATACGGATCATGTAACAAATTCAGTAAGGTAACTCATATGCCATTCTATCGTTTAGGTCTGTCTGTCTATCTTTCTTAACAAAACAAAACACATATGTGTGTGTGTGTGTGAATGTATGTGTTTGTGTGTGTATGTGTTTATGTGTGTGTGTGTGTGTGTACATATATATATATATATATATATATATATATATATATACAAAACAAAAGTTGTTTTTATTGGGGTGCAAGCCCCCTGCTAATTATATATATATATATATATACTAAGTTTGACATCATACATTCCCAGTGATTCCCATACCTGTGGATTGTCAATCTCGTGCAAATGTTACAAATGTGTTTACAAATGATGTTGACCAAACAGATGTTAATATTATGCAAAGTATGGGAGTCATACACACACATACACACACACACACACACACACACACACACACACACACACACACACACGCACACACACACACACACACACACACACACACACACACACACACACACACACAAATACGCATGAGTATGCAACTATTTACTGAAATGCAAAAGCTTCCACCATAATCCCCTCAAAGTGTACATTTTAATTACCAAACATACCAAAAATACAAAACAGAGTACATAAAACAAAATTGCAAAAGAAAAAGAAAAAGTTCCTTCTTGTGTCCTGTGAACCATAAGCCCAACCACTTACATTTAGACCAATTTTGTCTGAATACTAGAAGTGTTACAGAAATGTTTTTTGTAAACTAAAATGTCAGGCTAGGGTTAGGAGCAAGGTTAGAGTTTGCATTCATTAGAAAGTAGGTGCAGGGGGCCTGCACCACCTTACTAATATGTGTGAACCCTGACCCTGTCCTTACCCCTAACCCTACCCCAACCCAACATCTTACCTTACAAAAAGACTTTCCAAAATGCTGCCACTACAGCAGTCACTCAGACACATACCATGTGTAGCACCACACATTAACAACGCTAAATCTATCCCCTTAACTAAAATTTACCTTAACTCTAACCTGTAAACACTTGGATACACACTTACCTTCCACTCACACACACACACACACACACACACACACACACACACACACACACACACACACACACCACAAGTAACATCATACTATCACAACAAAAAATATATTTCCTACTCTAGCCTTAATTCGAACCCTAACCTGCAAATACTTGCACAATCTCTCACAGCTCCTACTACCAAAACTTTTGATAAATCAAAAACTTTCATCATTAAAGCAGAGAAGTTTAACTTTCTCAACATAGCTTCCTGTTTTTAAAACAGCACACACTCACTTAAATATGCAGTTGAACAAACCCCACTTCACTACATTCCCACATACTGCACCCTGTCAACCAAATGGTTAGATGAGAGATGATAGAGAAAATAAAAGCATAATATACAAGTATGTATATTTATTTATCTATATTGTGTCTGCGTGTGCGTGTACATGCGCAAACATATATCCATATATAGACAGAGAGAGAGAGAGAGAGAGAGTGTGGTGGGGATGGAGTCTTCTTATTGCTATGGTTCTTCAGAGTACTGAACTCTGTGAATATGACTGGAAGCATTGTAACTAATTTTATGTTTGTTTCAGCTGTGTGCATCATTGAATTTCAGAGCATGAAGGCCATTCTACTGTTGAAGAATGTAATTCTTGAAGACATGCATCAAACATGCTTATATTTCTGACAATATTAAACACAGCTGATCACTGCAGTGTATGCAAAAACGTCTTCTCTAATGAGCATAAAAAATTATGCCGCACTGTCTTTTTCCTATGGCAAATTACAGAAGGCTAGCATACTGTACAAAATCTGTGATGTTGATATACATGGCAGCAAATGTACTCAATATAAAGCTAGCACAGAAAACATAAACATTAATCTTGACAGTGTGTAGGCTTTTATGATAAAAACAGATTGAATTTTCTTCTAAATTTAGGTTACCGCATGACCAGATGATACAATCCATTAAGCTAACTATTAATTGCTTTTCTAATTTCTGATTTTAATTACATAGTTTAATAGTTATTAATCACAATACTGCTTACAAATTAAAGTTCTGCCTCGCAGCATTTTGTTTTTGTGTAAGTGATTATGTCTGAAATAAAGGAAAAGAAGCATGGGTAGCCAAGGGGGTTCTCTTTCCACTTCATTTCTAGCATGGTTTTTCATTTCTCACTCTTAAGCCATCCATCCATCCATCCATCCATCCATCCATCCATCCACAAATCCTTTTCCCATTTTTGCACACATAAGTCAATATTCATGTACGATATTCATGTACACAAGTGCACTATAATAGTATGTTGTTCAAAGTTAGAGCACACCTATTTTACCATTATGGCTATAGGGTGACTTTTACACTAAGCAAAGCAGACTGTGAAGTGAATAGTACAGCTAGACTGGGATTCTGAAACAAGTCCAGATGTGAGCTGTAAAGACTGTAGCTAAAATGGCCTTTAAGTGTAGTGTCATAATCCAGTGATTCAGACACATGAGCTGCAATGAGGAAAGATCTCATTATCTGCTCATGTGCATGTCTCTGGATCATTTGATAATTACTGCAGCTGTTAACAAGCACCTTGCTTTGGTAATCACCACCAGTGGCCCATACATTATGTCAACACAGGTACCCCTCATTCAGTCTCCCACACATACCAAATTCACAAACAGACACACACACACACACACACACACACACACACACACACACACACACACACACACTGGTATATCCCCATAACTCTCAACTGTCTATAATGGCAGACATTATAGTTGCATACATCTTAGTATGAATTTGCAGCTTATTTTTGTAAAACCTGTCCGAATGGAGGGATGATGGGGTCTGAAAGTAGAGATGATAAAATCAGCAAGCAAATGAAAGTAGTATTGCTGGAATTTAATTCATCCTCAAGTCTTGGTAAATACCTTCACAAGGCAGACCCTGCTATTCACAAACGCTCACCAAGATGACTCTGATATATAGACTTATTTTTATATAGCATATACCATGGACAGAAGTAGGCAAAAAAATTAAAAAGGTAGCTGGGTGCACAAGTCCCATGATAAAAAAGTGCCCAATCCTTGTAGAAGCACTGGTACCAGGACTGGAAAAAATGACAGATGAATCCTCAACACATGAACATTCCTACAATGGGGTTAAGCCAGGCTCAACTGGAGGATGACTCCCTGTTGCAAAATGAAGTAGTAGTCCACAAAAATCACAAAAACTGACAGGCCAGAAAAGAGCCATAAACATAATGGAGTGGACTATTGAGGATAAGAAATAAATTATGTGTTGTTACTATTATGCAAGAAGTCCAAAATTTCTTTGCAGAAAATATACATCAAGATTAAGAAAGAAATTAGAGGAAAGAAAATACTTGCACAAGAAAACTGTTAAAAGCTTCACATGCAAATTTATGTTCATTAATACAATACATTTGTGAAAAAAACATTATTTAGACCAAGAAACCTTGGGCCGTCTGGAAAAAGAAGCAACAGAGGAAGTGTGAAAATATAAAGAACAAAACCTAGAGATTTTTGAAAGGTATAAAAAAGAAATATGGATATGGAAAAGAAGGAGAGATCTGATATTGTGCAATATTTATACAAAGGAGAAAGCCAAATTAATCAATACACAAAAAGCAGCCCCAAAGATATTCAAAGAGAAATATAGGCAAAGGCATCCAGATATGGAGAATTTTACAATACAAAAAGTAAAATCACAAAGAGGGAACGTAGAACAGAAGATTAGTAAAGCAGAAGTTAAAAAATAGAAGCTGAAGTTATGGAATACCTTCAAAGTGAATGATTGAGTGTAGGGAGTCTTAACGCAGGCTACATCACAGCATGATGGAACAACAAGTCCCCCAAGTAAGGAAAAATAGGAGGAGCAGGAGACATCTGAAGAAGAAATATTGACATGGGAAAGAAAAAGAGATTTAATATGGTGCAATATTTATGCAAAGGAGAAAGCAAAACTAATCAGTACAAAAACAGCAGCACCAAAGATATACGAAGAGAAAATACAGGCAAAAGCATCATGATATGGATAATTTTACAATACAAAAGATAAGAAAACAAAGATGAAAAGTAGAAAAGCAGATTAGTAATGGGGAAGTTAAAGAAATAGAAACTGAGGTTATGGCTTACCTGCAAAGTAGAGGATTTAGTGTAGAAAATCTAACTCTGATAACACCACAGCAGGATAGAGCAATGGATCTCTAAATTAAGGAGAAACCAGTGGAACATGAAGCAACTGGTCAGTTGGCATATGAAGATATTTTGGAGCCTTCCACAGGAAACCAGTATAAACATTCACTTGAAGCTGGATAGCAAGGAAGGAACAGGAAACCATGGCAACTCTGACACAGACAGTGTTGAGGAGTGATAGGTTAGTGAGTTCACATGAAAAAGATCAATGGATGACACAGGATGAAATTGAAGAGAACGTGTCACAGGAATATGCTATAGAACTTTCTATTGAATGCTCACAGGAAATGGCAAACCAAAAATCTGCCCTCAGTTTAAAAGAGGTGAGAAGGAAACATCTGATCAGTTGCCATATGAAGATACTTTGGAGTCTTTCATAGTAAACAAGTACACATTTCAGTTGGAGTTGCACAGCAAAGTAAGGATCAGGAAACAGTGGCAACTCTGACACTGGTAATGCTGTGCAGTGATAGGTCAGTGAGTTCCCATTTGAAAGAGCAACAGATGACACACAATGAAACCGAAGAGAATGTAGCACAGGAAGATGCTCTGGAACTTTCTGTAGAATTCCAGCAGGAAATGGAGAACAATGAATGTTCCCTCAGTTTAGAAGAAAATGATCTAAGAGAAGAGTTGCTTGATTTTAATAGAGATGGACAGACATATTAAGATCAATGTAACAACTAGAGTACAGAAAGTCAATAAAACCCAAAAGGTTAGAAGTTTGATAAAACAAAAGAACACAGTGATTATAACTGTTCATATAAATTAATGAGATATAACAGAAGTAAATAGGATATGTTACTGTGCAGCTAAATTAATAACAAATAAAGTTTTACCATAAAAACACAGGGCAGTAAAGGAAAGGAAGGGGTGAAATCAAATGCCACCATGGGAGTATCAAATAGAAAAAACTATAAAGGAATTAAGACAAGAAATGACACTGTTAGAAGACTAAAGAAGAAGGAACAGCTCAACAAAAATACTCAGAAAGATGTGATAAAAGCAATGCACAGTACCAGAACAGATCAGGAACTATTGTGCATATTGCAAATAATAAAATTAAAGATAACGCAGGCAGAAAAACTTAGAAGATATGCAGATACGTATAAAGGAAAAGTACAAAATAACCAACTTATTGAGGACCCAAAAAAGCTTTATAGAGAACTGGAGAAAAAGGTAAAAGGAATAGAAACGCCACCAACAAAAAAAAAAAAAAAAACAAGAAACAGATACATTTTGGAAAAATATCTATGAAGATCCTGTGGAACATAACAAGATGCTAAATGGATAGAAGAAGTAAAAGAATAAGAAGTTCAAAATGTACAGGGTATGAAAAGGGATGAAGTAACAGCCAGAGAAATTGAAACAAAGCTAAGAAATACGACTGATTGGAAAACCCCAGGCCCAGATGCAGTACCTAACTTCTCTTTAAAATTATTAACAACTTTATGTGAAGATTTAGCCATGAGTAATAACTATTTTCATGACAATAGAACAAAAGGGTAACAAAAGAAAATCATATGGAAGAAAGGATCATCTGCTGTTAAATAAAGTCATAATGGAGAACTGTAAAAAGGGGAAGAATGCAAGTATGGCATGGATCGACTACAAAAAACGCATTTGACAGTATGCCACATACATGGATAAAAGATTGTTTAAAAATGTATAAGATACACCCTACACTGATCGATTACATTACAGAGACCAGGAAACAGTGGCAAACCAGTTTGCAGTTAAGCCATGATAAAGGACAAACTATTATTCCAGGGATAAAAATTCAAAGGGGGATATTCCAGGGTGAATGACACCGCTGCTCTTTTGTCTTGCCCTTAACCCATTAAGCTGTCTAATTAACAGATTAGGTCATGGCTACAATTTGGCTCCCAGAAAGTAACAAAGTGTAACGACTTTTCATCTTCTTTTTGTAGATGATTTAACACTGTATAGCTCATCAGATGATTAATTGAAAGCACAGCTGCAAGTAATCAAAAACATTTCAGATGATATAAGAATGTCATTTGGTCTTGACAAATGTGCAAAAGCAACCTTTAAAGAAGGAAAGCTGCAGCACCAAGAAAACATCAGCCTGTGACAGAAATGTGATATAAAAGAATTTGAGCAAGAGCAAGTGTATAAATATGTGGTAATTGATGAAGTATTAACAATAAAATATGAACAAATGTGAATAAAACTTAAGGAATATTATAGAAAACTAAAATTAATATTGGAAACAGCTCTGACATCTAGGAACAATATCCAAGCTATAAACCAATCTGCTCTTCCTGTCCTAACTTCCAGCGAAGTGATTGACTGGCCCTAAAGGGTATTGGATCAGTTAAACAAGAAAAAGAAGAAAAATGCTTCATGCTTATCAAATGCTTTATAAAAATCAGTGTATACCAAGACTACATATTCCCCATTCTGAATGAGGTATAGGCCTCCTCTAAATCGGTCGCATGTATAGATCTGCAATTTTAAAACTGCATACTGACCTCACAAGACCCAAACAAAGTGAAAGTTTTAATGAGGAGAATAAGTTCATAGGTTCATAGGTTCATACTAGGCTATCTGCCCTTGGGCATTTATAAGCCTAGCCAGAGTGTGTTTGACTTTCGCCACCCATTTTAAATTAATTTTGCTATGCCCTTTTTCGAGGTTAGTATACTGTGCCTCTGTCTAACAGTGACACAGAAGTGATACCCGGGGTAAACCTATGATCTCCCATCCACTCATCAAGATTCCTCTTGAAGAGAGTCAGTGTGGGACTCTGCCTAACCTGGACTGGGATTTTATTCCAGAGTGAAGGGAGCCTCTGGGTTATGAATCTGTCCCTCCAGCATGTCCTATTTATTTCAGTGCTGAGGTTCAAGTCTCTCGAACGTGTAGCTCAATGGGATTTGGATTTTCTGAGGTGCAGCATGTCAATTAATGTGGACATGGCTTTATACGTCAGGCACAGATCGCCTCTGAGCAGGCAGTATGCCACTGAGTAGAGCTGGAGTTTCTTTAACCGGGCAGCATATGGCATCTGTTTGAGCGCTTTGATCCTCTTGGTGAGGTACTTTTGGGGTCTTTCCAGTTGCTGCAGGTGTCTGGTAAGGTACATCCCAAAAGGGGCATTGTACTCAATTATGGGCCTGATGAGGAATGAGTAAAGAGGCACGATGACCTCCCCTGATCTAGATGTGAATCCCTTCATGATTAGGTGGGCTATATAAAATGTTTTTCTAACCACTTTGGCCATGTGGTTGTCAAATGAGAGATTGCTATCAACTTGGGTTCCCAGGTCCCTAATTACTTCTTCTGTACTTAATGGATTACCACCTATGTGGTAATTTGTGGGCACTTTGTTTTTGCCAAAGGGGATGACTATACACTTTTGGCATTTAGCTTGAGGCCATGGCTCTGGCACCAGTTGTCTGTTTCTATGAGGCCCTTTTGGAGGATGCTTGTGTCGGCTGGAGAGTCGACTATGGCGCCTAGTTTGCAGTCATCTGCGAACTTGGTCAGCCACAGTCCTTCCGTGTTGGCCTGTACCTCCGAGAAATATATACCGAACAAGAGAGGTCCCAGGACTGAGCCTTGTGGGACGCCACTTGTAACTGGTTTGGAGTCTGACATGGCTCCAGCAATTCTAACCATGTGGGTTCTGTCCTTGAGCCAGTTTGCAATCCATCTAGTGACATAGGGGTTTATATTTAAGCTGGTGAGCTTATCTATAATGCCCATGTGGGGTATTGTATCGAAGGCTTTTGCGAGGTCCAGGTAGGCTGTGTGGACCACCTTCCCCTCGTCAATGGCCTTGGTGACTGTTTCAAAGAAATCAACCAAGTTTAAGAGGCAGGATCTGCCCTTAACAAAGCCGAACTGGGTAGGATCCAGTGTCTGTAGGTCCCCAATATCTTTATTTATGACATCCATGATGATCCTTTCCATAGCTTTGCAGACCAAGCTAGTCAGGCTTATGGGGCAATAGTTTCCAGGATCCGTTGAGGCACCACCTTTGTGGAGAGGGACCACTGTTGCTGTACGCCACTCTTTGGGTACATATCCTGTAGTAAGGCTGAGATTGAACAGTAGTTTTATGTTTGGGTTTAGCTCTTCTTGGAGTTCATGTAGGATGCAGCCCAGGACACCATCTGGTCCCATTGATGCTGTGTTTTTTGCTTTGGAGAGGGCAGCTCTTACCTGTGCATCTGAGATGTCAGGGGGGCAGCACTCTGCTGGGATAGATATTTGCCCTTTTGGTGGGGAGGGGGGGGAGAAGTTTGTGCTGAACCTGTCGGCTAGGATGTTGGCAATGTCTGTGGATTCGGTGTATTTTTTTGTTTTTCACTGTGGTTTTCAGGGCAGGGGGTGGAGTCGGGATGTGAATATCCAGTGAGATTAGTTTATGGTCTGATCTTACCAGTGAGGGATACACTTCTGGTCTGGAGCATAGAGTCCCCATGTTGGTGATGATCAGGTCCAGTATGTTTTCCCCTCTTGTGGGAGTGGTAACAAGTTGTTCCATAGCATTTGAGTTTATAAATTCTAGGAAACTTTGGACTAGGGTGTTGGAGCTAGATTAATGCTCCCAGTCTATGTTTGGTTAGTTGAAGTCACCCAATATAATGGTGTTTGAAGAGATCTTCATATTTTCCAGCGTTCTCATGAAGGCCGAGTGGGGTTCCTGGGTTTGGGAGGGTGGTCTGTAGCAGGCTATAAACTGGAAGGCAGTTTTACCCACTGTTAGTTGCACATGGATAGTCTCTGATGCTTTGTGCTGTGCCACCAACCTGGAGGTGTGGGTATCTTTGACGAATATTGATACTCCCCCTCCTTTTGTGGTTCGGTCCAAGTTTTGGGGCCGAAAAGCATGGTATGAGGTATAACCTGGTAGTGCTGGGGTGCTCTCGGGAGCCTTGAGCCAGGTTTCTGTTACTGCACAGATATCGATGTTCTCCATGCTAAGGAGAGTTTCGAATGCATGCATCTTGAGGTTTAGACTTCTGGCATTGGGTAGCATTACTCTTAGTCTCTTATCCCTTGTGATACCTATGGAGGTGAGTTTGTCTTCTGAGCCTTGCCTAAAAACGGCACTATGGGGGTAGCAAGAGCCTTTGCCAATATCCGAAAGCCCAGGGATGACAGTTGCAAGCCGTCCCTAGCGAAGCATCGTGGCTTGTCGAGCATGTCATCCCAGGCTGACAGGCATTGGATCCCCTTTGAATGACACCAATACTTAAGCCAATTTTTGAAATTGATCATCTTGTCTTCATATTGTGGCATCATTCTTGGTGAGGGTAAGATGCTACTCAAGGTCAGGGTCATACCGGCCTGGGCTACATGCTCAGAGAGCTCCTCTATGTCTCTTTTCATGTAGTCCAGGGAGATACGTCTCAGGTCATTCACACCAGCATGGACAATGACTGAGTCATATTTGTACTTGCCTTGGAGTGACCTGAGTGCTTGTGTTATGTGGCGGATCCTAGCGCCCGACAGGCAGCTCACCGTGACCTTCTCCTTGTTCAGTCTGGTGAGTGGGACGTCAGTGTGCCTGACGATAGAGTCACCTATTACAAGTGTATCAGGTGTGTTGTTTAGCCTTAAGGGCTGTGACTGTTCAGCACACTGGCTTTGTGAGCTATGTGTTGCACGTGTTTTGTTTTGGGGTAGCGGTTGCTTGGGTGTCTGCTTTAGAGGTCTCTGCTGCTTAGGCAGATTATTATTTAGAGCCTCCGAGTATGTTTTTGTGTGTTTATGTGTTTGGTTTGCTGTCATGGTAGGTCTATGTGAGACTGGAATTGTAGTGAGTGTGGTTTCCTTCTCCTCCTGACTGGTTTTGCCAGTACTGAGTTTAGAGAGCTTAGCCTCCAGTATGGCTATATGGTTGCATCTCTCACATGTGTTGGAATTTGTTGGGAGGAGGAGAGGGTTGTCTGTGTACATGAGGCAGTTGTAACATTGCCTCAAGATTCCCAGATTCACCAGCTGGACCGGAGAGGAGATTGACAACTGACCTTTGGACATGCTAGAATAGTATTGGGAACTCCTTTATAATTGAAAAAAAAGGGCCAATGGGGAACGAGGTACTCAAGGGGAGTTTGTGAGGGTGTAGTGCTTTTAATATTTTAGTGCTGACTTATATAATTGCTTTAGTGAGCAAGTGCCAGGTAACTTAAATGCAATGTGTTACAGGTAACTTAAATGTAAAAATGACAAACAGTAACTTTCTTTCAAGTGAAACAAGGAAATAAGTACAGTAAGCAATGCAGCTATCACTAGGGATCCACAGAAGCGCCGAAAAGCCACGTTTTAGGTGGAATTAGCGTTTCAGGGAAATAACAAGCAAACAAACAACAAGCATACAAATAAAGCTAGATTCAGCAGGCCTGGATCTAGTCTATACTACAGCAAACAAGGTGTACCAATTTCAGTAAGAAAAAGTTCAAATATGCAGGCACTATAAGCCTTTAACCAGAAATTCCCAGCTCAGAAGGGCAGAGTCCAGCCTCTCCTCCCACAAGAGTGCAGACCACGAACCTTCTTAATGTAAAATAACTGGCCTGAAGCCCAAGTGCTTAAACCAGAACTAATACAATTTTAGAATAACAGACACTGAGCCCTCAATCAGCAGTTCACAATTTAGAAGGGTGTAAGCTACCTGTCCTGCCACCACAGTGCAGGCCACAAACCTTCCTAATGTAAAACAACTGGTCTGAAGCCCAAGTGCTTAATCCAAAAGACTTAGAATGATAGCTACACTTTTATCAAGTTACTACCAAGCAGTAATAGATACAATTGAATACTTTAAAGAATGCCTGGATTAGTGCTCAAGTTATACAAACAAAGCTAGATTCAGCAGGCCTGTATCTAGTCTATGCTACAGCAAACAAGGTGCACCAATTTCAGTAAGAAGCAGTTCAAATATGCAGGCACTATAAGCCTTTAACCAGAATTTCCCAGCTCAGAAGGGCAGAGTCCAGCCTCTCCTCCCACAAGAGTGCAGACCACGAACCCTTTTAATGTAAAATAACTGGCCTGAAGCCCAAGTGCTTAAACCAGAATTAATACACTTTTAGAATAACAGACACTGAGCCCTCAATCAGCAGTTCCCAACTTAGAAGGATGTAAGCTACCTGTTCTGCCACTACAGTGCAGACCACAAACCTTCTTAATGTAAAACAACTGGCCTGAAGCCCAAGTGCTTAAACCAGAATTAATACACTTTTAGAATAACAGACACTGAGCCCTCAATCAGCAGTTCCCAACTTAGAAGGATGTAAGCTACCTGTCCTGCCACCACAGTGCAGGCCACAAACCTTCCTAATGTAAAACAACTGGTCTGAAGCCCAAGTGCTTAATCCAAAAGACTTAGAATGATAGCTACACTTTAATCAAGTTACTACCAAGCAGTAATAAATACAATTGAATACTTTAAAGAATGCCTGGATTAGTGCTCAAGTTATACAAACAAAGCTAGATTCAGCAGGCCTGGATCTAGTCTATGCTACAGCAAACAAGGTGTACCAATTTCAGTAAGAAGCAGTTTAAATATGCAGGCACTATAAACCTTTAACCAGAAATTCCCAGCTAGAAGGGCAGAGTCCAGCCTCTCCTCCCACAAGAGTGCAGACCACAAACCCTTTTAATGTAAAATAACTGGCCTGAAGCCCAAGTGCTTAAAACAGAATTAATACACTTTTAGAATAACAGACACTGAGCCCTCAATCTGCAGTTCCCAACTTAGAAGGATGTAAGCTACCTGTCCTGCCACTACAGTGCAGACCACAAACCTTCCAAATGTAAAACAACTGGTCTGAAGCCCAAGTGCTTAAACTAAAATGCTTAGAATGAGTTACACCAGGCAGTAATAAATATAGTTGAGTACTTTTAAGATGACGCAAAAGCAAAATAAAGTAGGAAGAAACACAAATACAGTAAAAGCAGATTTTTTTTTTTGAGTGAGCAAATGAGATGGGCCCAGGAGTTACAGGACAGAAACAAGTGCAAATGCAGGCCTTCAAATCAGAAAGCTGAGAGAGATGGAAGACCGCCCAAATGGCCAATAACTACAAATTCTGGGCCAGAACCACTCCTTATGTGGTAGACAGGTTACCTAGTGCTTACCACTCCCATTGATAAGCTAGAAGGCTTCCCTCCAACAAAGAAAGGCTTGGGGGCTCAGAAGCTTACAAACAGTCCTGGATATAGCACATCTGTATTGGAACACTAATTACAGGAAAGGTAGGAAACAGGCTTACAATTTTTTTTTCAGAAAAGTAGCAAAAACTGTAGTAAAAACAATTCACATGCAGTGCAAGCTGGCACACTTGAGTATGTAGCAATATTAGTCCATACACAGTTTGGAAAAATTTAATTAAATTAAAAAGGACTAAAAGCAAGTGCAGAAAGGGTTTATTAGGTAGAATGCGGTAAAGAGATGGGACTGGGGGAGTGTCCTAGATCAAATATACAGTGGGGCGGGCACTGCAAAAGCCACCAAATTTAAACTACAACCAAGAACATGGAGGGGGGGAGTTTCAACAGAGATGTGAGGAATCAGAGTGCAAATTATAAAACCAAAAAATATATACTGATCTCTGTATATTTGCAGAACACTAACACAACAGATATCTAAGCAACAATTTAGCTCTATAATACAGAATAATACAGAAAAATATACACAGCTCTATATATTTGCAGATAGTCTTGTAAGGCTGTCTCTCAACACACAGGTCCACTTTAAATGCAGACTGCTGCTATTAACAGTTCAAATTAAGGGAACCTTGAGTTAACAACACACAAGCAACAGAAACCAAAATGAGGGTGGTGTGGAAAAGTTTCAACAGAGATGTGAGGAATCAGAGTGCAAATTATAAAACCAAAAAAATATATACTGATCTCTGTATATTTGCAGAACACTAAGACAAAAGATATCTAAGCAACAATTTAGCTCTATAATACAGAGTAATACAGAAAAATATACTCAGCTCTATATATTTGCAGATAGTCTTGTAAGGTTGTCTCTCGACACACAGGTCCACTTTAAATGCAGACTGCTGCTATTAACAGTTCAAATTAAGGGAACCTTGAGTTAAAAACACACAAGCAATAGAAACCAAAATGAGGGTGGGGTGGGGAAAAGTTTCAACAGAGATGTGAGGAATCAGAGTGCAAATTATAAAACCAAAAAAATATATACTGATCTCTGTATATTTGCAGAACACTAAGACAACAGATATCTAAGCAACAATTTAGCTCTATAATACAGAATAATACAGAAAAATATACTCAGCTCTATATATTTGCAGATAGTCTTGTAAGGCTCTCTCTCAAAACACAGGTCCACTTTAAATGCAGACTGCTGCTATTAAGAGTTCAAATTAAGGGTACCTTGAGTTAACAACATACAAGCAATAGAAACCAAAATGAGGGGGGTGGGGATAATTTTCAACAGAGATGTGAGGAATCAGAGTGCAAATTATAAAACCAAAAAATATATATACTGATCTCTGTATATTTGCAGAACACTAAGACAACAGATATCTAAGATGACTTCCCTGCTCTGTTTTAAAAGAAGCATAAAAGTGTCATGCAGGAATGGAAATCAAACCAGAAGTAGATAAATATCAGGTAGCAACTGAATGAGCCAAAAAACAAAAGAAAGAATATTAGGTAAAGGATCAGACAAGAAGGCAAGAATTGTGAAAAATGCATAAATATAGTTTCAAGTACAGAAAACTCTTGGAACAACCTTGTGTTGACCAGGATCAATTTCAGGAATGGTTAAGGAAAGGTAAATTTAAACCAAAAGACAAAAGGTTAATATTGGCAGCCCAAAACAGTCGGCAACATACATGTTGGTTTACAAAGTCCATTGAACACATGAGAGAAACAGACAAATGTAGGTTTTGTAAAACAAAATTGGAAACAGTCACACATCTTGTTGCTTATTGTGATATAGTAATGGCAGAATGACTGTATACTGAAAGGCATAATAATGTCGCAAGACTGTTGCATTAAGGATTGTGCAAGCAGTATAATACTGAAGTAGCTGAAAAACACTGGAAACATGAGCACAAACCATTATAGAAGATGATGGAATTTATATCGCCCATTACCAAAAGTTCAAAAGATAGATGCGAGAAAACCAGATATCATAGTCCATGAAAAGAAGACAACAGTAGCATTGATCACTGAAATTGCTATGCCCAGTAACTACAGTGTCTTACACACAGAGAGACACAAACTCATAAAATACCAGGATTTGCAGGCAGAAACATGGGCAATATGGAAGAAGGATACTCAAACAGTTCCAATAATAGTAGGAGCAACAGGTCTTATAAAAAGGAATTTACAGTCTTACTTAGATATGTTACTGATACATGTAACTCCATATGAATTGCAGAAGGAGTCAGTTCTGGGCAAATTAGGGGTGCTGCGACAAACACTTCTATAGAACATCAAAGATTGAAACACTACCAGTTTCATGAACTTTAATCATACTATGACATAGGAATAGAGTCCATTCCCATCATGGTATTAGAAACCCAAAAGACTCAGATAAATTAAAAAGAGAGCAAACCGTGTTGTTCTATTAACTTTTTAAATTGCTTTACAGTAACAGTTAAAATGTGTTGCTGTTGTCTATTTCCCCTCCCTCCCAGTATTACAGACAGTGCACATTATTCTGGGGGAAATGGGAGATATGGAAACCCACCACATTCTCAAACACACAAACTCTCACACACGCATGCACAAGCGTACACACACACGCACACACACACACACACACACACACACACACACACACACACACACACACACACACACACACACAGACACACACACACACACACACACACACACACACACACACACACACACACACACTAGGAGCCATAATCGAAACTCCTAACGATGTGGACAAACTACAAAAGGGCCTCACTGAGACAGATATCTGGTGTCAAAGCCATGGCCTGAAGCTCAATGCCAAAAAGTGTATTGTCATCCCCTTTGGTAAAAACTCTGTAGCCATGAACTACCACATAGCTGGTAGTCTACTTTATGCCGAAAATGTGATGAGACCTTGGGACACAGGTGGACAGTAGTCTCTCCTTTGCTAATCACATCGCCACAGTGGTCAGGAAATCCCTCTACGTGGCTTATCTCATCACAAAAGGATTCTCATCCAGAAAAAAAGAGGTCATTGTTCCCCTCTACTCATCACTCATTAGACCCATTATAGAGTACAATGCTGCTTTTGGTATGTACCTCACAAGACATCTACAACAACTGGAAAGACCACAGAAATACCTCACAAAGAGGATTACTGGCCTCAAACAGATGCCCTACGCAGACCGTCTCAAAAAACTACAGCTTTACTCCATCGCATATTGCCTACTCGGGGGCGATCTCTGCCTAACATACAAAGCTATGTCAAACCCAGAGCTGCTGGACATGCTCCACTTAAAGAAATCCCAATCCCTCCGAGCTACACGCTCTAGGGACCTAAACCTTGTCACCACAATAAACAGAACATGCTGGAGGGATAGATTCCTGTCCCAGAGACTTCCCATACTCTGGAACAGACTACCTATCTATGTCAAACAGAGCTCCTCATTAGCACTCTTCAAGAAAAATCTTGATGATTGGATGGGAAATGGGAAATTGCTCGACAGGGGCACAGGAAAATAATTTTCTTGGTTGGCGAAAGCCAGGGTACATTTTTTTGGCTAGGCTTATATAGGCCCTAGGGCCAATAGCCTAGTACCTACCTATGAACCTATGAACATGCACGCACACACACGCATACACACACACACACACACACACACACACACACACACACACACACACACACACACACACACACACTTCTTTTTTTCTGCAGAGGAAATTATTGTATCCCACTCTCCCAGAATGCCTGATTCTCATTTGCAGTAGACAACAGAGACAGCCCACTGTGAATAGGAAATGACTACTGGCAGCAGTAAAGATGGCTTATTGTTTCTGAATCCCTCAGTTCACTCAGTTTAGAAACCATAAAAAATAAATGTAAGCATGTACAAGTTGTAGTGGTACAGTCTAATTTAAACAAGCATGATCCTTTACGTTAAAAAAGGATGTGCTCAGTGGAAAAAGTTCCTTTCTGTGTCAGATTTGTAAAGGTATTATACAAACAGGTCTATAAAATCTACAGATTTATTGTACTGGCTCATTTGTAACACAGTTATTATGTTTTCTACTTAATTTATGTCATAGAGAGTCATCTAAAATCTCAGGCAAATATCAGTTGAGCATAAACATAGAATCATTATGTACCCCAAGAATGAAAACACATTTTCTTCAAAACATGAAAAATTAAATTTATGACTTGTCATGGTAGCAGTTTAACATAAAAATATATAGAAAGGTCATTCATTTTTTATAACAATTCCAAAGAGCAATGCACATCGTAACTTTGCATTTTCATTTTTCATTTGTCTGCTGATGTGAAACTAGTCCATTTACAACCATTATCACATGAATGGAGTCAGAAAACATTTCTTGTTTCTGGTCCAGAAGATAATTGAGTAAATATATATGGTCAGCCTTTTGGGGAGTGTTACGTAATGTGACCTGATCCTTCAAGAATTTGGACTGCATATGTTCATTACAAATATTGATCAAAATTTCACAATTAGGTATTTTGCAAATAAAAGCTGAGAAAGTCCATTGAAGTGCATGAAATGTCCTTAGTAAAGCTGCAGACATGGGGAATAAAAAAGGAAATGACCAAAGGGCAATTCAGTAGGGCACAGTTCACAAGGTTGGTTTCACCGAACCTGTCACCACTGCTGATTTTCCATCTGTCTCTTTCCTCTGCTGGCCTGTTTTTCTTCTTTTTAGGGTAGTAAGAACATGCCACAGTCCTAGTAACAGATGGGTCCTTCATCTTCATGGAAGATGTTCTTTATAATGCCAAATAAGTAATAGCAACATTAAAATGCAAGAGTAAAGAAAGACATAATTCTGCTGCTAGAGGAGGGAATATTTTTATCTTATGCAGGGAAAAGAAATGCAGGTTATGTGAATCATCGCTAACAATGGAAGGAGTGTTCAGTAACATCTCATGCAAGTCACATGTATGCCCTAACACATGTGGCTACAAGGTGCCTGCTCCATCCCACCCCACTCCTGCAACTAAGCAGTATGCATATAGTTTGACAATATTATCCAGTCTCCACTAGATGGTACCTGACTACTGCAGAAACCCACACATTCTACACAAAAATGAGCAAGTATTGGCTATTCATTTCCTCACCTGGTGAGCTCAGCTCTTTTTTCTGGGCAGACTTTTAAATGATTTAAAACAAAGATATATTTGTTCATGGCTTAATAATGAAGGGACTGCTTATGAATGAGAGAAAAAAGGTAGAGAATAATAAATGATGCTAGTGTAACAACTAAGACTCTTTCTAGTCAAGAGAATGAACATTCTTCCTCTTTGCCACATAAATTTCCTCCTTTACCAACTCCATTACAATAGCAGCCTTTTTGATAGGAAACCACTTGAGGAAGGAGCACAGGATGAGGAAGACAAAGAGGTCAAGGAAAAAGCAGACACTGCAAACAAACAATGAACATTATGACTTGAAGTATATTGAAGGGACGGAGGCAGAAATATATAATTACTCTGGCAAGGAATTGACATTGTCACAAATTAATTTACTCAAGAAAGGACTATCTTTTATACCAATGAGTCGTGGAGGGTTAGTTGCAGCTATAACTGATGTTCAACTTTTTGTTAGGAATTTGAATCTTTGTCTAAGGTTAAGATGAAAAAAATCACGAGTACTATAATCTTACTGTAGCAGCCCTTCAAGAATTAAAAAATGACCTTGAAATTATCATCAAACAAGCTGATAATGTTGCAGATATTATGATCCTTGATTGGGAAGATTATGTGAAAAGCATTTTACTTATGTTACCTGATAATAAAATTAATGAATTAATTGATAAGATATTTATTGGTAAACTAATTATGAAATATAAAACTATTATATTTGATTTACAAATGAATGATACTATGACATCTGATTTATTTGAATATTTTTTGTTATGGAACTGATACTCCCAGACATATGCAAACTACCAAAAGTCTACAATGATCATATAACTCCACCCATCAGACTAATAGTTTAAAGTACAGGCTGGTTAACCAAGCCAGTAAGTATTTATTTAAAAAAGTTTTTTTTTTTTTGAAAAAATGTTAATCAAAGTACAATTGTATTTAATGACACTAGACTATTTTTAAATTATTTTTTTGACTGGCACAGTAGTGCTAAAAGTTCTGACTATGCATTAGTTACACTTGATGTAAAATCTTTGTTTACAAGTATTCCTAACACTGAAGGAGTAGACTTTGTGAGAGACAATTTAAATGTATGTTCTGCTGTTCCAACTGATATTATAAATTTAAATTGCACTTTATTACAATTGGTTTTGGAATTTATTGTTTTTGGATAAATATTACTTACAGCGGATGGAGTTGCAATGGGCACGGCATGTTTCAACTTAATACTTCTTAACTGGGAGACAGAATATGTTTTTGGTAAGTGAAATTCGTTCTGCAAACATCTTTTAAATGCACTGTGTATTTTTATTTTATTTATTTATTCGACTTTTTTTAGCAGGAACAAGCCAATTTTCAGCTGAGGCCTGGGGAGAAATACTCCAGATGCATGTCTTTGTAATGTGGGAGGAAACTGGAGCACTTGGAGAAAACCCACATGAGTACAGGGAGGGCATGCAGACCCACACATAAGGCACCCCAGCAAAGAATCAAACCAGAGAACCTCTTGCTTTGAGGTAACAATGCAAACTGCTGCATCACTATGCTGTTCAGTGTAGAAGATATTTTTCTTATTTGGAGTATTGAGGGTATAGTTATCTCCATTTAAAAATTATTTAGAAAATACAACTAGTTTCTTGAAATTTTAAATGAATGAATCTTATGAAAAGATCTGCTTTTTAGACATCCGTTCATAGAAAGATGGATCTGGGCATATAAGTACAAGTGTTTTCAAGAAAAGTGTAAAAAAGGTTCCTATTTACATGAAAACAAAATGGACCCTGGATTTGTTTTAAAAATATTGTTAAGGGACAAATACTGAGACATTCAAGGCTTATGAATGATGAATATAGATTATATCAGTCTTTTGATCAGTTAAATAATATTTTCTTCTCCATCTTTACAAACAATCTTAGTTCTGCATCCACACATGCGACTATAGTACAGTATGCAGATGATTCTAAAGTCATCTGCACAGCTCCCTCCCTCCCCAACCTCCTATCCAAACCCAGAAAGCTTTCACAGACATAGAGAAGTTCCTCAAAGAAAAACAACTCATACTAAATCCTAACAAGACAAAACTAATGATATTCTCTAATAATAGATCCACAAAATCCACTACCCTGCTTCACATCCTTAGTCTTTTGACATTTCCCAGTTAGGGGTCGCCACAGTGGATCACCTGTCTGCTAATGATTGGCAGTGGATTTTTACAGTGTTGAGTTACCAGCCCAGCCCCCAACCTTCAAAGAAGGAATACCCACACATGCACACACCTACCTGCATGTCTTTAGCATTCACTCAACCGTGGAGAGGACATGTAGACTCTGCACAGAAGGCACCCAGCTAAGAATCGAACCAGAGAATCTCTTACTGTGAGGCGACAATGCTAACCGCTGCCAACGGCACCAAAATTGAACCAGTAGATAGCAAAAAGTTACTAGATGTCACAATAGACTCCTCCCTAAAATATGATAAGCACATAGCCCTTACCATAAAAAGGTACATATTAAGCTTGGCTGTCTGTATTCCACTAGACAAGCCATAGCGAGAACACACCTTCTGTCAACACTGTTGTATGTCTCCCCCATCTTAACTAATCTTAGAAAATCTGAGCTGTCCAAACTAGAGACATGCAACCATAAAATAGCTTGTTTTTGCTGCCAGCCTCCATAATAAAGCACATCACTGTACAGCCCTGAAACAGCTACATTGGCTTGAGCTACCAAACCTACTATCACTTAACCAGCTCACAACTGCTTATAACATTGTACATCAACCTGAAGCCTGTCCAGCTCTAATGAACATAGTTCAACATTATTACACCACCCATATCCTCCACTCATCCAACAAACTACTTCTAAAAGTTAATAAATCTAGCAACTCTTTTGGAGAATCCTTGTTCGCAAATCAAATTCCAAAAATATGGAACTGCATTCCCCAGCATATACTTAATACCCCTACAACCTCCAATTTTAAACGCTTTCTTAAAGAATATCTAAACAATAAATGGCTCTGTTCCTGTATCAACCCAGGATAACTTTTGCCTCCCTCACTCTTACTTCACATTTTTCTTAACTCTAATTCACTCTGTGACAGGAGTGAAATTTGTCTTTCCCTAAAACTAAGAGTTACCAGAAAACCTATAGACATTGTATCTGAATCTACAATATACCTATCTTACATTGCTTTCTGTTTGTATTAATACTAGATGACTTGTAATACATTTCTACTGCATTTTTGTAATTACTGTTCAACTGTTTATTGTAATTACTGTTATAATTGTTATGTCATTTTTTACAATATTTTGTTTTTGGAGCTTTTCTTCCTGGGCCCTGGGTCTCCACTGAAAATGGGCCACTGGCCCAATAGGACTATTTTGGCAAAAAAAATGTAAAATAAATAAATAAATACATTTTTTATGTAAGGGCTACAACCAAAAACAGATTCACTCAAGAAGGAAGTATTGAATATGAGAAAAAATAAAAATGACAAAGAACATGTATTTTTGGTCCAAATATTAATAGAGTTAATGTTGTTGACATGGGGTCAACTTGTCCACTGGAAAGTATGAGGAAAGATAAAGCTGCTGATTCATGTTTAAGGGTGCTGATAATGTTTACACAACATACAAATGTTTTATGTAGTATTTTAGAAAGAATTGGAATATGTTAACATTAGATTCAAAGATAAATAGTTTGATATGTTAAGTACTAAAGTTAATTTTAAAAATAAAAAGAATCTAAAATGCCAGCTCTGTTATGATAATAGTTATAGATGTGTTAAAAATGGTATAGCTTCTAATAGGTTGGGAATACAACAATGTAGAGGTTGCAACTATTGTTAAGTTTACAGATATTGCTACTAGTTTTAAACAACCCAAAACTGCAAAAGTCTGGGCTTATGTTCCTTCACTAGGAGTCCAACAAACACTTTGGACTCCTGGAGACCCCATCTTTAAACATGGAATCTCAAAACCTCTCAATGAATGCCTACCATGCCTACCCCAGATAAAAAACAATGTAGAATGATGTTTTCCTGCCAATTGCAGGCATCTCACTTACTGAGAGTGCACCCTTTTTGGTTTTACAACATTTGAAAGTGTTGCATATCACTTACTGTCATGGAAGGATGATGCTCAGGGGTGCACACTCACAGGCAACATGTTTGCATGATGACCAAAAGTATTTACTAAATACAGCCAGTTTATGTTTGTGGCTGTCTGGGTCCTGTCTGCTATCTGGGTGATCTATTCCACCAGTTTGTGCACTGTCGCTTTACGCGCAAAATCAGATGAGCATAGCCAAATATGTTTGTGCTCAGCTGTGCATCATGCAAACAGTGGCCCCAGAATAAAAATATGGAGAAATAGTTGAAATGAGGAAAACCAATCTATAACATACACAGTAGAAAATGTTAGTACACATGAGATACCTAGGTCTGGATCTGAGCTCTCACGCCAATGCACCTTCAGAAAACAGGATGGGTGCCTTATCCATCTTTGTCACACAAGCAGCTTTGCAGCAGAGAAATGAAATAATTCCTCACACAACCAACTGCAACTGAATGTAGACTGATATCAAGGCATAAACTGTTATTTCTACATTTATTATATTAAATATATTTAGATGTAGTGCACTTAGTGATCATACAACCTGTTATGATTATTCCTTGCAAATATATAGCTGTGTCCCACCTTTCTGTATTTCTTGGTCATTCTTCAGTTATCTGAGCAGTACTCAGAGACATTCAGTATGTAAGCCAGTCTATATCATTTAGCTTAAATGTGTAAGGATATTAACTGGGAAAATTATGCTATGTAGTTGCCATCAAATGGAGGGCAGGTTGGATGATGCAAACAATCATAGACTGCTCTTTTGGGGGGGAGCAACTCTGAGTTCCTGTTATGGCACATGCAAGGGTACACTCTTCTTTCAAGAGGGGGACCCAATCTGAGGTACTGCTATGGCACAAACAAGGATATGTTGCTCTTGTTACTCTCCTTGTTTTGCATCCTGCCTGTTTGATCTTGTAAAAGTTGTGAAGTCAGAAGCTGAAATGTGTTTCATTACTTTCTAACTTTTCTCTGTAATAATTTATCATTACAAATGTATGGTGCTAAACTGAGGGCATGCAGTGATCATCAATACATTGAAGAGGTATGAATGTGTGAATCTTTTATGCCTGAGGGCCCACTACTTGCTAATGGACACATAAAAGTTAAATAACTCTCTGCTGTTACATGCTGCATTACTTTCTGTACAAATCTCCCACCTTTTACTTGCTTACTGTACCAAGTGATGAAATACAAGAATATGCCATAATATTATTATACAATACAGTACATGCTAAGGACTTACCTTGTAAATGCAGCAGTTGTCAGAGTGTTAGTTCAGAGCTGACTGTGATGCAGGCAGTACACGTGCCAATACATGGGGAGGTAAAGGCTCTGGCTCTGAAATGAGGCCAGCAGCGTCCCTGCCGACCCTGTAGTACTCTACAATGTTCATGTCGTATATGTTGTGATAAGTTCAATGTGGCCTGAAAACTCTTCTCCATCTCAGCCTAGGCCTATTGACAGCAGCAGCAGCAATGCCTGCAGCCTGTAGCACATACAAATGGATTAAATCAGCAGCAGCTCCTAATATTCTGTCTGTATAGACTTTCTGTGTCTGTACTCCACAAAGCTTGAAATTTGCAGGAAAAACCAGCATGGAGTCTACATGGATGCTTTATAATTTGTTGAATAGCTCCACCAGATTGGTTGATTAGCATGCAGTTCAGCTGCTTATACTGTAATTAGCATCTCTGAAATACAGGCAAAGACAGATTAAATCCATTAATAATCTACTCCATTATAAAAAGGCAAATGTGTAACTAGCCAAACTAATGGTGAGGACACTTGCTACATGTTTGCAGGACTTCACAGAAGTGTATTTCTTCACAGGATATTTTTACAGAGGAGTACTGAACTCCAGCAGATATGCTCCCATTTTGTTACCTACATAATGCATATGCTGGAATATATTTATGAATAATGTGAAGCAAAGGATTTTACAGTTTTATTTGTATGCATTCGTTAGAGGTGTACTGATGGCATGGCCTTGTTTATCAAGCCATTTCAGAGGTACACATGATTGACAATACATGTAAATAGAATGTTGTATGATAAATATGTACACATGTTATAGGGGCAGGTCCTTTGAAAGCATTTTTAGCATTACAAATATGTTTTATTAGCACAATAGTTCATTTGCCTGTTCTTTTGTGGGCGGGGGGATCAAAAAAGAGTTACTGTTATATCACAAACTGGAAATTACTGTTCTTTTGGGGGGTACAGTTGAGTTACTGTTATGGCACAAAAAAGGATATTTCACTCTTGCTACTCTGTTTGTTTTGTATCCTGCCTGTTGTTAGTATTTCACATCTGTAGACTGTTTTATTTTTTCCAGTGGATACTACTGACTGGCTACCTTTACTGTTTTTTATCTGAAAACAGGTACTTTGTAGTTATGCGATACTTATGTGTATTAACATTCTGTTGTCTTTTAGGACATTTTATCTGGAAACAGTTACTTTCCAGTTATGTGATACTTATGCATATTAACATTCTGTTGTCTTTTAGGACACAAACAATGTCAGTGAGGCTGAGACCTCACCTTCAGTGATGTGGAGAACAACATAATCCTTAACGCTCTCCACCAACATGGGGCATTTCTGCTGGGAAGGTGTCAGTCCAATATGGCACACAGGTTGCTGACAGCATAAATTCTATGGGCGGCCACAATTGTACCAATGAACAGGTGTGCCACAAGCCACTGACATGATTACCACTGCATGGAGCCGAGCAACTACAACTGCCCAAGACCAAAAAGTAACTTGGGGAGGCCTGCAACAGAAATACCTCTTACCTCCAATGAAGAGTTCCTGGTGAATATCCTCCATTATGAGAGCTCACACCAGAGTGGACTACAGTATGTCCTTGATCTGAGCACCACTCCTTCTAAGTCCCAAGAGGAACTTCAGTGTAGGCTTTGTTATATGACCAGTTGTATACTGTTGTATAGTAAAACAATTTACATAAATGCTACTTCTGTGTCACATGTTTTTTGGGGGGATTAAAGATTGTGACAGTTATAACTTAGTTTGGAGTTGTCAGCCACATTCTTGTTGACAGTAGAGTTAATGCAGATATAGAAGAATACATATACTACCCCATCTTACTATTAAATGTGATGATGTTTCCCTTACCTCTTGCTTAACTTCTTTCAGGACCATCAGGAATCCAGAAATATATGCCTTCTGCAGATGTTAAGCCAAATAAATGTGTGTCAGCACTGCAGATTAATTTAAAGAAATATCATAATGTGTCATTTTAGGCCTATTGTGTATATTGCTGTATGGTCTGTAATAGTGGCAGCACTGTTAGGTGTTAAGCATATGTTGTTATGTCTTTCGGCTTTTCCCGGTTAGGGGTCACTACAGCGGAACTCCGGTCCTCTAATAATTGGTAGTTGATTTTTACGTGCCGAGTTACCAGCTCTGATGCACAACCTTCAATGAAGGTACACCCATTCACGCATGTCTCCATGCAGAAGACGCTCTAGCTGAGAATCGAACCAGACAGCATCTTACTGTGAGGCGACAACGCTACTATTACATCATAATAATGCAGGTATTAATGTTTTCCTGTGTTTCTTCCTTTTTAGCACAGGTGATCATTACAGTGGGACTATGGACCTTGTACCATCTGATGTCAGTGTCTCATCAGACACTGATGATGCTGGTGGCCAAACTGATGCACAGTCAGGAGGGTGCAGAGGTTGAGTCTGGCACAGAGATTGACATCCAGCCACCACTTTAATTTATCCTGGACACAGCCAGTAGGCTTACACATACCCAGTCCACTGAGCCCACACATATTGGGACAGGTGGAGGACAAGGGCATTGATCAGGGAAGTGTGGCTACTGTGGCTTCAGTGCCTGTTGACTCTAGCCATAGCCAAAGTGTGGGTGAGGTACTATGCAGGAGGGTTGATAGTGGTGCTTGGAGGGGGCCTGCTGTCCTTCCTCCACCTGGTGCAGGTGTCTCTTCCTGTGTCACTCAAGGTATGTTTAGGACCATCATGGAAGCACAGGCATGTTTAGAAAGGTGCTAAAGACAAATGCTCCGGGTTGTAGATGTGGCAGAGGCTTACATGCATGATTTCATCCACCGTGTTGCCGATTCACTATATCAGATGAATGACACATTGGAATGAGGGGTGTCTGTGATAGAACATATGCTGGAAGGGGAACAGCATCTTTGTGAGGATAGGTCAGCCACAACATCTGCTGATAGCCAATGTGGCCATGCCCGATCACGCTGCTGTAGTGGCAGTACTTCCACTGCTCTGTCGGTGAGTGTGCTGTCCACATGAAGGAGTGGCAGAATATGGGTCATTGTCCTGGGTATTACCATGAAGGAAGCATTGCCAGCAGACATCATTCATGTTCAGGTAGCAGCACTGCATCTGACCTTGGGCCTGGAGGTGCCAGTGCAACTCCTGGTACTGCCAGTTTTCCTGGTCATGAGTGACAATGAGAAACTGCCATATCTGCCATACATGGCTCACACCTGTCCAGCATACCAAGACATAGAGCTAGTAGGACTGAGCTTGGCTGTGTCCATGCAGACTATCACACACCACTTTCATGTGGAGGACCCCTACATACAAACACAAAACAGTTGCATGGTTCAGCCTGCTTGCTTCCTTTTTTTACTCACAGCAACCGATCCTTTGTGTCAGCATAGGCCTCCTGCCCCCAGCACACAATACCCTGTGCAAGTGATAAGTGTGTCATATCCCTATTTTCTCTCTTTTGGATTCAAGGATACAAATGCTTTGTGTCTGATGCACAGGGTACATAGCTGCATTATTGCTTAGTATATCTGCATTTGTGTTGCTGAACTGATAATTGTACCTGTCACTTATATTTGTCTTGCCAAGTTATACAGTGGATAGCATCATAATTTTACTACTTAACAGTGTATTCTCTTGTAAGGGTTGTAAAGTCAGAAACTGCAACTTGTCTCATTACTTTCTAACTTTTCTCTATAATGATTTTCTAGTACAAAGGTATGGCGCACATCATAAGTGACACCATCACATTCAGAGCTCAGGATTGTATGAGAGCATTGTAGCCAAATCTCATCAGAACAGTAATACAGTATAATGTTGTATTTTGCATGTACCTCACCAGATACATGTAGCAGCTGGACAGACCACAGGGTTTTCTCAGCAAGATAACAAAGGGCCTAAAACCATGAAATGATGCATGTGCATAAATTAAAAGACATGTCACTGTAATCTGTCTGATATTGGCTGAGGTGGCATCTGCCTGGCCTCCAGGCCAGTGTCTGATCATGCCCTGTTGAGATGACTGCATATACAATAATCTAATATCGCCAATGACATCAGCATTGTCTGCTGAGCATATGGTAATAACAGTATTCCACATGCTGGTGCAAAATGCTGTCTGTAATGTCAAGTAACAGCTCATACACACACCAAGTTGACTGCAGTGAGAACAGAACCCTTACCTATATAAGTGCCTAGACTACAGAACACAGTACATTACACAAGTGCCACAGCACAAATCGGACTTTTATATTGCTGTAGGTCAACTTATAGTGGATGCCCTCAGCGGGCCATGTGGAAGACAGGGCATTTCCAGGGGTGGATTGTGTTTTTTCTGATCGATCTGATCATGCTCTAAACAGTTCCATTGGAAATATGTATCTGAGGTGAACCACCATCCCCCTTTTTTACACTAATGATATGATAGGCATTAAAGAGGTTATTAGAAAACACTGCGAAATTCTCACTGTAGATCTGTGCATTAAAGAAATTATAGGTGAATATCTCACTTTCATCTATAAGAATAAAACATCATTGAAAAGACTCCTGTGTTATCCCAAAGAATTGGTTTATTATGAACATAATTCTAATGAGAAAATCACAAGACTTTGCTTGAATTGCAATTACTGTCAATACATGGATAGTTCCATTTTTTAATGCATCCAGATACAGGACACAAATTTCTATTTAATATTAATGTAGATTGTACCTCACAACATGTTGTTTAGCTTGCATATTACATGTTATGTCGAGTGTTCTATGTTGGCAAGACTCACTGGATGTTATAAGACCACATCAGAGAACATCTATACAATATACATACAGGTTCAAACAATAATGCACTTTCCAAGCACGTTTTAAATAATAACACATCACACACTTTCAAATTCATGGTTATAGACAGAATTTTACCAGATGTTAGACAGGGTGATATTTGTAACATGACTGAAAATAGAGAGGTCAGATGGATAATTAGACTTTGGACAGATCAAGGTAAATGACTGAATGAAAAGGCATCTTTGAAACCAGTGCTGAACAGATGTAATTTAAAGAATTGACTATTTACTTATCTTATGTTATGTATTTCTTATTTTTATATTATATTTTTAAGTAATTTTGTTTGATGTTTAGTTTTATTTTATGCCTATTGGCAATGATGTTAGTGAGTATGTATAGAAACTGATGACAGCATAATTAATTAATTGCTGGATTCTTACTGGATGGTTTTAATTGGTTTACTATTTAAATGATTTGTTTTAATTTCCTGCTGTTGAAGGTCTGATGAAGCTGTTGTAAAAGCACTTATCCATTTTTAACTTGCCTTTGATTAAATGTTCCCTATTTTTTATGAATGCTTGACTCGTGTTTTACTCCATGTCTGTATTTTATGCTTTTCTTTTATTGACTTTGTTGCACCATGGATTATTTATTTCCTTAGTGATTTACCTGTTTTTTGCATTAATAAGACATTCTTTAATTGCATCAGAAAACTGAAAGATAAAAATTGTGAAGGCTATATGTTATTAACAAATGTTCACCCAGCTGCAAGGCATAGTGAATATACTTGCAGAAAAATTTTGTCAGAAATGGAGACCAAGGTTCTCCTTCACCTTCTGCATGTATCATCGCTGCAAAAGTACCAAAGTACAGCATCTGACATCTTGAAGAAGGTAGACATTGGACAGAATTGGAGGAAGAAATAACTTCCTGGACCAGTATTACCTGCTCTGTACAACAATGAGATAACAGGTATGATGACATGCAGAGGAAGAGTGGAGACCTACCCACCCAGTGGGTGGCAGAAGTCCAGAAGTGGAGGACAAAGATCTATTGTAAATATTACATTTCCATTCATATTGTACTGCTAAATTGTCATCATCATCAACAATACCTCTCTTTTTCCCATTTGTCACATGGGTTGTGGTGTTGTCAACTGTCATCATCTTTTTTGATTCAATACCACTCTCCTACCTTCTACTACAGTCATGCCTGATTCTCGCAGGTCTTCTCTCACACAATCCATCTACCTACTTGCTGGATGCTGTTGTTTCCTCTTGCATTCCTGTCTGTCCCAAATCTTTTTCACCACGTTGTCTTCTGCTTTTCTCCACACTTGATCAAACCATCGTAATCTGCTCTGGATGACATTGTCTGCAATTGCAGCTACTTTGGTTTCTGCTCTGATATCTTAATTTCTTCATCTGTCCCACAGTGTGCATCCTACCACCCATCTCAGGCACTTCATCTACATCATCTCTAGATTCAAGAACTGCTCTGCCTTTCTTGCCCAGGTTCATGTACCATACAGGAGTAGTGGTTGCACGACTGTTTTGTACACCTTACATTTCAGCTTTTCTTGGTATTCTTCTATCATGCACTCTCCCTGATACTTTGTGCCACTTGGCTGAATCTCCTCTGATTCTACCTTTGATCTCCTTGTTCAGACTTCCCTTCTCCTCAGCTGTCCCTCCCAGATACCTGAAGCTGTTAACCTGCTCCACTATTTTCTCTTCTATCTCAGTTCTTACCTTTTCTGATATACCCAGTTTGCTGTCATTACAACTGTTTTATCTCTACTGTTTCATCCCATGTGCCTTCAGTTTTGCATTATATTCCCCTATCCTTTTCTGAAGTTCTTGCTCAGAGTCTGCCTGTAATGTCACATCATCTGCATGCAAAAACTTTATTGATCTCTCCCCTCCGACCTGATTGCTAATGTAGTCCATCACCAGTATGAGCAACAGTGGTCTCAGATCTCAACGCTGATGCACATCCACTCCCTCTGAGAATCCCTCTGTGGGACCAAACACTGTACATACTTATAGGTTCATGGGTTCTTACTAGGCTATCTGCCCTCGGGCATTTATAAGTCTAGCCAGAGTGTGTTTGGCTTTCGCCACCCATTTTAAATGAATTTTGCTATGCCGTTTTTAGAGGTTAGAATACTGTACCTCTGTCTAACAGTGACACAGAAGTGATACCCGGGGTAAACCTACTATGCAATGATATGTGCTGCAGTGGGACTCGAACCAGGAATGTCTGTTCATTAGGCAGATGCTCTAACCACTACACTATTGCTGTAAATGGATTAGTACTAGGCTAACTGCCCTTGCAAGCCATTTTAAGCCTAGCCAATGATCCCTTGTGAGACTCAAACCCTGGACTTTGTGTTTGTAAGGCAAACACCTTAACCATTAGGCCACTCTCTCAACCCCTATATATTTGCTGTGAGTCAGATAGCTGAGAAGAAGCTGAGTCATTGGGTCCTTGCACACAGCCTGCACTAATCCTACCAGTGCTTCTGGGACTTCAGACCACCTCAGAGCTGCCCAAATCAGCTTTCTTGGGATCTTGTCATATGCCTTTTCCAAGTCTAAGAATGCCGGTTTCACTCTTTCCTCATCTCTAGCTTCTTCTCAGCTATCTGACTCACAGCAAATATTCAGTAGGTTATCATAACCACCAGAAGTTTTGGAAAAATAATAAACAACCAAGATCCAAGTGGAATAAACTTTACAAGATAAAAAAACACAGATTTATTCTAGCGCCTCGGTGTAGAAACACCTTCATGGAATACAGGTCCAATCACTAATACTGCTTAAATACACATTTTAATAATAATTAAACAATAAAACAATGAAATAATTGAATACATTTAATTATTTCTTAAAGCAAACATCTCCAGTTAATTTCACCATTAAGTCTTTTCGGGACCATGGTATTAAATTTCAAAATATAAATACTTTATATAAAAGTTTATCTTTTAAAATATTCTCGTCGCCACAAAAAGAAATGATTTGTTCCAAAATACATCCTTATAAATATATATAGAAATATATAGAATATATAAAGAAAGTATTTATATTTTGAAATTTAATACCATGGTCCCAAAAGGACTTAATGGTGAAATTAACTGGAGATGTTTGCTGTAAGAAATAATAACATTTATTTAATTATTTTATTGTTTTATTGTTTAATTATTATTAAAATGTGTATTTAAGCAATATTAGTGATTGGACCTGTATTCCATGAAGGTGTTTCTACACCAAGGCATGAGAATAAATCTGTGCTTTTTTATCTTGTGAAGTTTATTCCACTTGGATCTTGGTTGTTTATTATTTTTCCAAAACTTCTGATGGTTGTGATATATTGGAACATTATGTCTTCTGATCCAAATGTGGATATACCTCGTATTTTAAGGGAAGAATCGACTCTCTTGTTTAGTGCTACAAGTGGACCGAGTTCTCTCTTGGGTTCACAAAGAACAATGGAACAATATATGAATTACCAGATGGTCGTAGGTCCTAATTTGGAGACTGGAACTGTGAGTAAGGTTGTTGGACCTTTATTTGATGCGTTTGTCTCTGAGTGAGCTAAATGCATTGCTAATCCATTCTTATCAGTGGGGCAAGTTTTAACAAATGCTCCGTTAAAAAAAGAGAACTATGTGATAAATTTGAAAAACTTCTGGAGAAAGAGACCCGTGTGCATTATAATATTTTGGGCCTGAAAAGGTATATTAAACTGAACATTACACCAAGGGGTCTCCGTTTTGTGAAGAATCCTAGTACTCCGTTTGATGAAAAGTGCCCCATAGATAAACAGCTTAGGGAATGGTGGTTAGCAGCTTCCCATAAATGTGTTATGGACTGGCTACAAATTTTGCTTGAAAGGGATGAATTGAAAGACAAAAAACTCAAATAGGAATTGGTTACATTGTCTAACACTATTACCAACTTTATTGGTATTGCTAACGCCAACAATTTTCTTAGCAAAGTAAATAGCAAGTTGGCCACATTGGAGACTGAACTTATCAGTTATAAAAAGAAGAAATTGATAAAGGATGTCAATGACTATGAAGGGGGTTGTGCCTTTCTAGCGTCATCCAATCAACGGAAAGCCCGAGTTGGAAGACAATATGGCAACCAGAAAAGGAAGCAGTCAGTTTCCTTTACATCTACGGATGGTTCTAACTTGAGCAACAACCAGGGAAGCAGCGATGAAGATTATCCCCCTCTGCCTCATCTTAAACTGCCATAGGAACATCAGAATTGGTTTTGGGGGAATGGAGGATGGCAACAACATAAACAGGGACAGAAAAGGAACTGGAATAACTCCCACAATGGGAATGGTCCATAAAACAAAGACCACAGAAATGAACAGTATAACAGTAAGAGATTTAAATGCTAATGTTACTGGTAATGATGTAGTTTTAAATGTTTCAAATTTAGTAAATTTGTCAGGGTATGTTTTGTCACAAGAACAGTGCACAGTATTAAGTTTGGGATTCAAATTCATTCCAACAGTTGTTCTACGGACTCATGTTTTCCAACAGAAACATTTTAGATTTGTTTGTAAATTACATTTGAAATGTTTCTTTTCTTGTAAAGTGGATAAGAGTGAAAGTAACAATGAGCTGGCTGATGAATCATCTAATGAAAGTTTCTTTTCATGTGAGGAAGAAAATGAGCAGCAAAATTGTGATGAATGGTTATTAGACTCAAATGCATATTGTTTATTGGATACTTCTAGTATCCCAGTAGTTAATACATTTATGCCTCCTTTTCAAAACCAGAATATTTCACATTTCCATTCCATAACTAGTTAGGAGGGAAGCAATATATGTGAGGAATTAAATAAAAAGTCCATACACTATAATCTAACTTATAGAGAATGGATGGCTTTGTTAGAACTGCAGAATAATGAAGGGCTGATAATTAAACCAGCTGACAAGGGCAGTAAAATTGTTATAATGAATGCCATACAATATTATAGAATGCGTATGGAACATTTTGAAAATAAAAAAATATATGAATGTAGTGATGATGTAAGCATGACAAGGGCAATGGAGAGGTATAATATTTTGTTACAGAAAGGCCTACATTTAGGCTATTATTCTAAAAAAGATGTGGAAACTAAATTTTCTGTTAATAATAAAGAACCAGCAATATTTTTTTGTTTGCCGAAGATTCATAAAAATTTTGAAAAACCTCCAGGTAGGCCCATTGTTTCTGCCTGTAGATATTTTTTACATAATATGGGCATGTTGTTGCATGAGATACTGAAAAAAATCACTGATTTGGAATGGCGTAAGGAGATGTACTGGATTGTACTGGATGTGAAAAGCTTATATACATCCATAAAACATAAACAGGGTATAACTGCTATTTTGCATTTTTTAGGGGATAATCCTCGTTCTGTTTTTATAACAGAAATGATATAATTTTGTTTGGTGAACAATTTTTTTATATATAATCAACAGATTTATAGACAAAAGGAAGGTACTGCAATGGGGGCACATTTTGCCCCCATGTATGCAAATTTATTTATGTCATATTTTGAAATAACATTTCTGTTTAGACAGGAATTTAAGAAAAAATATGTCAAAAATATTATCGTTATATTGACGATTTGATTTTTATATGTGAAGGAGGCAGAGAAAATATACAAAAATTTACACTTGATTTACACCAAAACCCTTTAGATCTGAGTTTTGATGGTTTGCAAAGGGAACTAAAGTTCATTTTTTGGATTTAGAATTAGAAGGGAGAATAAATGGTACAATTGTATCAGGGATACATAGGAAGTTTGAGGATGGCAATCATTTTTTACATGCATCCAGTTGCCATTGTCCCCACACAATAGATGCACTCCCTTATAATGAGTTTTTAAGGTTGTCCAGGATATGTAATGAAATAGAGATTCTGGAAAAGGAAATTTGCAAGTCTACGGAGATTTTTATAAAGAGAGGATATGATGTTAAGAGAATAAGGGAGGCTAGTCGTAAGGTGTATAATAAGAATAAAAATTCTAATGGGAAAAACAATGGAAGAAAAAAGCTAAAGAAGTTTGAGTCGGACCGAATTCAACAGATCTATTTTGTAACAATGTACAATATAAAAAATTTGAAATATTTGAAATGTTAACTCATTATTGGAAGTTTTTGTTGAAGGATGATTTTTTATCTGATGTGCTACCGAAACATTTCGGTACAGCATACCAAAGGGGTAGAAGTATATGAGATATGCTAGTACGGGGGCTTTTCAGTATGCCGAATTGTGCAGTACCTAGTTGTATATTTCAGACAGGTACTTTTAAATGTGGCAAATGTTCAGTGTGTCCACATATAGTTAACTGTTTTAAATATATCAACAATGTACCCTTTACATCTAAAGAAAATTTTTCATGTGAATCTAAGGGGGTAGTGTATGTTTTAAGCTGCCCCTGTAATATGTTTTACGTGGGGGAAACAAAGAGGATGCTCCACTCACGTTTTATGGAACATATTAGAGACATTAAAAATGGGAGGAAAGAAAAAATTATTGCTGCTCATTTTATAGAATCACATAATAGTGATCATTCATTGTTAAAAGGATGTGTTTTGGAATAAATCGTTTCTTTTTGTAGAGACGAGAATATTTTAAAAGATAAACTTTTATATAAAGAAAGTATTTATATTTTGAAATTTAATACCATGGTCCCGAAAGGACTTAATGGTGAAATTAACTGGAGATGTTTGCTTTAAGAAATAATTAAATTTATTTAATTATTTTATTGTTTTATTGTTTAATTATCATTAAAATGTGTATTTAAGCAGTATTAGTGACTGGACCTGTATTCCATGAAGGTGTATCTACACCGAGATGCTAGAATAAATCTGTGCTTTTTTATCTTGTGAAGTTTATACCACTTGGATCTTGGTTGTTTATTATTCAGTAGGTTATGCTGCATCCTGATCTGAATGCAGACTGCTCATTTCCCATATTACTTTCTACTGCTCTCTGTATTGATTTATCAGTCAACCTCTCCAAAACTTTCATGCAGTGTGACAGGAGTTTGATACATCTGTACTGCCCACACTTGTGGATGTCCCCTTTGTTCTTGTATACTGACACTAATATGTTAATTCTATAGTCATCTGGGAGATGTTGTTCACTCTATACTGCTATGAGTACCCTCAGGAGACATTTCTCCCTTATCTCATTTAACATCTTGATCATATTTGCTGTGACCTCATCTGAGCCTGCTGTTTGCCCTGACTTCATTTTTCCTAGTCCTGTTCTTACCTCTTCAATGTTGGGCTCCTCATCTTCTTTCATCATAGGCTGTGTCTGGGGCAGTACAGCTTCTGTGGGGATTTCTACATTCAGAAGCTGCTGAAAGTACTCCATCCATCTGTCATTCATGACCATATGAACTGATGAGCACATTGTTGCTTGCATCCCTCACAAAGGGTGTCTGACTAGCTTCTTTAAGATTCTTTCTTTGTCTTGCAACATGACAGGGTTTCATTGTGCCATCTACTGGGTCACTTGCCAGATGCTGTTAGAGTACTTTAGATGCTTTGTTTTTTACTACTGCAACTTCTGTCTTAGTATCTTTGTTAGTCAAACATTATTCCTTCTCAGCCTCATTTGTCTTTTCTATCTCCCACTATTTTATGCCCTTCTTCTTTCTTTTGATGACTTTTAGGACTTCTGCATTGAACCATCAGCTTTCTTTAAGTACCTTATTTCCATAGCTGGCTCTACCACATATCTGTTCTGTAGTTCCCACACATGCTGTTTTGGGGCATTGCTGTTTTTTTGCAAAGAAAATGCCCCTATGCAATGGGAACCATGAGTGTACCAAGTTGGCCAGGCCAGTACAATTGACATTCCCAGGTTTGAGCAGTTAAGGGGGTTGTATGATGTGTTGTGTGATACAGAAATACCCAAATTTAGGATATGTGCTGTAAACCAGGCAGAAGAAATTGCATATGACTGGTGATGATGATGATGCTTTATCTGAATCTGTATTAGAAAGAAGTACATCAGTAAATATGAGAAACATATAAGCAAATATATAAACTGTATTCATAAGTGAAAGAAGAGATTTCACAGGAGCCCAATGGAAAGGTCACAAAACAGAAGAGTGCTAGTATGAAGCACTGGGTAGAGTTTTGGGAAACAGACAGGCATAACACTGAGGAGAAAATCAGTTGCAAGCATCCAGCAGACAAACCAGAAAGAAAGAAAGAGCATGAGCCTCACAAGAATGTATACAATCAGAGGGAATTGAAATGCTGCTCCTGCTCACAAGTTGGACATTTGTTTTCAGGAAACTGTCCCCAAATGGGATTACCATACCCATAACAGTATTTGGAAAGAAAATACCCCTATGCAATGGGAAACTTTGGTGTACCAGTTTGGGTAGGACAGCATCATTGATATACCAGGTTTGGGGGGTGTTGTTATGTGATGTCTCGTGTTATGCAGACACCCCTAAAATTAGGATATGTGCTGTAAACTAGGGCAAAAAAAATTGTAGTAACAGGGTTTAAGAGCAGGTGAGAGAGTTGTCACTTCTTATGAATGCTGGAGGAGGAGATTTCATTCCTTAAAAGGGAAGATTTCTGAAAGAGAAAAGGGTGCATTTATGGTAGTTGAGTTCAGCTTATCTAGAATGACTGAGAGAAGAGCCAGGTAGAATTCTCACCAGAGTGAGCTAGTCTGAGATTGCACTAAGTTCAAAGAGTGCACTGTGGCCAGAGAGCCTAATCAAAGAGAATCAACAGTAGGCTGGTACAGGCAAAGTGGCCTGGCTTGAGAAAATCTGGCTGGAGGCTGATAAAACTCAAAGAAGTTCAAGGGAATAAAGCATATCTCTCAAGGTCTTAGTGCAAAAATTCTGGGCAAAGCCTAAAATAATAAGGAACAAAAGCCCAAAAATAAGGACAGATTTTAAATATTGTTATTATACACTTAGAAAATTGTTAGAATAACAGGTTTTGTGTTAGCATGCATTTTCTGAAAGATATGGAGTCTGAAACTCAAATGTATGTCATTATTTAGTGATTAAAATCTTCATTGATTTGCCAGAAAACCACAAATTGTATGAGGAACAGACCAAACATATGAGGATAAAATCTGGACATTCTGTAAAAATCTGGGAAGTTTTGAGGTATGGAAATAGGGTTTATATCACTTACTCAAACATACTATCCGTCGAACCCTGTTCATCAAAGACATAAGTCACTGAACTGACTTTTCGTCAAACTTTTTCCTAGGGCTAAACAATGGTAGTCCAATTTAGCGACAGTTAAAGAAACCATAAAATTTAAAACCAAACCAGATGGGGGACTACACCCTCCACACCCCCTAATGTGGAGGGCTGCACCCCCTACACCCCTCACCATTGCACTATAGTGGAGAAAAGGGCAAATTTCAGATGGTAGCCAACCGTTGTTTTGCCCTAGGAAAAAGTCCAATGAAAAGTCCATCTACTGATTTGTGCCTTAGATGAATAGCATTTGATGAATAGGGATTCAACAATTAGTGTTTCTGACAATGTGAAGTAGACCCATGGAATAAGGTATCAAGTTAGGTAGAATCTCCAGAAAGCTAAAGAGATGTACATATTTTGGAAAAGGAGTCCATAATGGCTAGGTACGTTTATTGGAAAGAGAATATGAGTACTGTTTCATTTGCTTTTAAAAACACCTCCACACCCAAAGCACAGACCCAGAAACCGAAGCTGAATTATGGGTCAAGTAAATTAAATAAGTTGAAAAGAACTGTGTGAGGAACAATAGTATAAAGGCAAGTACTGTTAAATATTTTAACAAAGTGATATGAAATTGTTGAAAACTGCTTAAAATTATGCAGACTTAGTTTATTGAAAGAATGAAGCAAATTGCTGAAGGCAAATTAGTATATGAAATTGTTAAAAACTACTTAATAAAATTATGCAGATTATGTTTATTGAAACAATGAAGCAAATTGCTGAAGGCAAATTGGTGAATTTTGTAAAACTGTGTTGAATTATTTTATGTGACTATCCTGTTGAATTTAACTGGCAAGTTTTGCATTAAGTGTTGTAATTTTGTTGTTTAGTAAAATTGTAGACATTTTCTAAAAGTGTGTTGAATTTTTATGTGATAAAAAGTAGATTGCAATATCTTAAATTAAGAAATAAATTGAGAACCATTATAGATTCAAATTGCATATGATTTCTGGAAATCTGTTGTAAGTTTTTCAATACAAGAAAGTACTGCTGGTAAATGCAAACTATCAAAATCACTGTATTTAAAGAAAGTGAGACAGTGCTATGCCTACAGGTGTGCTTGTTGTCAGTAGTAATGTCAGCACTCTACCCTTGCCTGGGACAGCACTGTCAACAGTAGTAATGCCATGTTACACTACATACTAGTGTGACAGCATGTACCCTGGGTTGCTACCCATGCATATAACACATTCTCATGGATAACAGTGCTGTGCAGGGCTCATATACTTGTGTGTCCCAGACATGACACTCAAAACACTTTGCTAATGTAATGACAGCACATAGATGCATGTACTGTACATGGCATTACATATGCTTATTACAGACGTCATTTCCCAGGGTTTAACATAGCCTTGTATGTTAAGCAGATATAGCCTCTGAGTAGGCGATATACCACTTAGTATAGCTGGAGGTTTTCTAGATGGTCAGCATAGGGCATCTGCTTTAGGCCTGTGATTCTAATAATGAGGTATTTCTGCGGCCTTCCCAGCTGTCACAGATGTGTTGTGAGGTAAATACCAAATGGGGCGTTGTACTCTATACTGGGTGTAATGAGGGATAAGTACAATGAGACAATTTCCTCCTTTTTTCTGGATGAAAAGCCCTCAGTGATGAGGTGTGCCACATAGAAGGATTTCCTTACTGTTGTGGCAATGAGGTTAATGAAGGTGAGACCACTGTCCACCTGTGTCCATATGTCTGTCATCACACTTTCGGTGTTTAGTGTACTGCCACCTATGTGGTAATTCATGGGTACATGGTATTTCCAAAGGGGATAACTATACATTACTTGACATTAAGCTTGGGCCCATGGCTCTGGCACCAAGCATCTGTTTCTGTAATGCCCTGTTGTAGAATATCCATATCATTTGGGGATGCAATAATGGTTCCCAGTTTTCAGTCATTTGTGAACTTTGTTAGCTAGAGTTTCATAGTGTTGGCCTGTACTTCAGAGAAGTAAATGCCAAACAAGAGCAGTCCCAGGACTGAACCCAGAGGTACTCCACTTGTCACTTGTCTGGAGTTGGGATTGGAGTTGGCTACTTTTATAGTCTGGGTTCAATCAGTAAGTCACCAGTCAGTAACCCATCGAGTGATGCAGAAGTTTATGGCCAGCTTCATACATTTAACTATGTCTCCAGAGAGGGGGGTGGTGTTGAAGGCCTTGGCCAAGTCCAGATAGGCTGTGTGGACTACCTTACCCTCTTCCACAGCTCCGGAGACTGATTCAAAGTAGTCAATCAGGTTCAGAGACAAGATTGGCCCTTCATGAGCCCAACCTGGGTGGGGTCCAGTGTTTGATGGTTGCCAATGTCTTTGTTTATATGTTCCATGATAATGCATTCCATGCCCTTGCAGATCAGGCTTGTCAGACTGATGGGACAGTAGTTCATGGGATCCAAGGTGGATCCCCCCTTGTAGAGTGTGAAAACTGTAGCTGTGTGCCACTCAGTGGGATCGAAGCCTGAGATGAGGCTATGATTAAACATGGCATTTAGGTGAGGTGCAAGTTTATTTTGTAATTCATGTAGTACACAGCTCGGGATGTCATCTGGTTCCATGGATGCTGTATTCCTAGCTGTGAAGAATGCAGTTTCTACCTGTGTGGCCATGATTACTGGAATTTGGCAATCTTTTGGTACTGAGATGGGCCTTTTTGTTGGGTGAGGAGAGGGTGAATGTGGCACTAAATCGATTTGCCCGGATATTGGCATACTCCCTGGAATCAGTATATATAATGCCAGTCTGTTGTAGCTCAGAGCAATTCTGAGCATTGCTGTTTAGATTCTGGACATAATCTTTGGCAATTATATTTATGTAACAAGCTTTGGAGGATTTTGAGAGATCTCAGCTTTTTACTGAGGCTTGTAAGGGAGCAGTTTGCATTTTGGGATTATCCTTTTTTCTTCAACAGTTTCTTCCTTCTGTTGTATAGTTTGTTTATGGCAGTGGAGCACCAGATTGGCTTCCTTTTTTGGAGGTCAGCATCTTGCTTCTATTTGGGATGGCACAACTCATGCACGAGTGGATGTGCTCATACAGTGCCTTAGTGTAGGATTCACGTGTTGCACTTTCAGCTCCCATCTCCAAGGGTGTCATGAGATTTGTCACTTCTGATTTGAGTAGCATGACATTGGCTTTGGAGAGGGTTTTTATGGAGGTTTCCTTACTGGCGGGTGGGAGTGGGATGTGGATGCCAACGGTGATTACCTTATGGTGAGACCTGACCAATGAGGGGGTGACCACTGGTGTGGAGCATCTTTCTCCCATGTTGGTAATGACCAGGTCTAGGATATTGGAGCCCCTGGTTGGACAATGGATTAGTTTATCCAGGGGGTTGGAATGTATGAATTCCAGAAACCGTTAGTAAAAGGTGTTGGTACCCGAGTAGTTTTCCCAGTTAATGGCAGGGTAGTTGAAATCATCCAGTATTATGGTGTTTGGTTGTATCTTAATATTGTCCAGTATGTTTATAAAGGTGTAGTGAGAATCTTGGGGCATGGTGGGGATCTGTAACAAGCTACAATTTGGATTGCAGTCTTACCTAGTGTTAATTGCACCTGGAGATTCTTAGATGCATTATGTTGGGAACTAGGCTGGAGGTGTGAATAACCTTGGTGAATATGGACACTCCTCCACCTGTAGTGTTGTGGTCCTGGTTTGGGGCCTGAAATGTGTGATAAGAGTTGTAGCCTGGTATTACAGGTGTACTCTCTGGAGCATTGAACCAGGTCCCATTTACTGCACAGATATCAATGTTCCCCATTTGTAGGTGTGCCTCAAGAGAGTGCGTTTTTAGGTTTAGATTTCTAGCATTGAGTAGCATAACCTTCAGTTTTGCATGCTTGTTTCTGTTATGGTGGTGTTTTTGTCCTTTGAACCTTGTCTAGATAAGGTACTATGGGTGTGCCAAGAGTTGTAGTCAGTAACCTGAATCCCAGGGGCAACAAGTGCAGATCATCTCTGGCAAAGCATCATGGTTTGTCAAACATGTTGTCCCAGGCAGACAGATACTGGTTCCCCTTTGAATGACATCAGAAGCTTAGCCACTTGTTGAAGTCATTGTTGTGTATATGTATATGTGTGAGTGTTTATATGTATATATCCATATATGTATGTGGATATGTATATGTCCATATATGTATGTGGATATGTATATGTGTATATATCTATATAGATATGTGGATATATGTGTACATATATATGTTTACCATATGTCCAGAACATGGAGTGGAGTCCTACCTCAACACCAATAGTCCCAACCCCTTGGTGCAAGGGGATGTCGTGGATGTATTGCAGGTATATATGTAGACTGTTGCCACTGTCGTAGGTATGTCTTAACAGACATGTTGGGTGTGGGAGGTCACATGTGCACCATTGGCTATGGACAGACATCCTAAGGGCATCATAGGACAGTACCACTGCTAGCATAGTAATGATCCTGTGGACTATAGCAGGGACATGACCAATAAATGTGGACAGTCTGGCACTCTGTGGTCAGTCCAGAAGTGTACACATGTCCCCTTCATGCGAGACATGTGGACCACACCTCCCAATGTGGATGTTACTAGCCATGCACATGGGTATATCACGACAATACTGGACTACGTGTCCACACAGTGTATGCATGCACACATGCCAGTCTGTCCTGACACATAATACCTGGTGGTGCTGAGTTCACATGGCCACATACTACCCAGTAGATAGTGACATGCATCTGTACAGCATACCACTGCTTTGTCAGAAATACACAACTGTTATGCTGGCCTGGCAGCAGTATGTCTTGCAAATAACTGGACATAACAGCACACTGGATAATTGCAGTACACTGCTAGGCATGTCACAAAGCACTGGGCAAACTACAGACAGACTACCACAACACTGGACTACATATTATATGGGGGAATACACATATACCTGAGATTATAGCAAGCTCAACACACAGGTCACAGCACAGCATAGCAGACACCTGTGAGAAAATGCATACCTTCATCCAGTGTCAACGCAGCCACAGCCACATATGATACACAAGCTTAATATGACACTATAACAACTGTCTGATAATCACCATCCTCATATGCTCCACTCACACACACTAACCCTAGATACACTGGTCCTGGCACAGTGTGGTCCGATGGCTGTCTGTGGTATGGGACACATGAGTGTCTGGCCCTACAGACATGTGAGCCAACAGGGTACCATACGCTGGAGCAGCATGTAATATCAGATAGAACAGGACTGAGAATAATGGCATCTACAACAGTATGTACAGAGCCCAAGGTTCATAAGCACAATACACATACTGTCATCAATCATCCTAACTCAGGGGTCTACAACCTGCAGCTCTGGGGCCACATGTCTCTTCCACCCTGCTGTAGTGGCTCCCTGTATCTCTGAGGATTAATGGACACTCTACCACACACACACAGACACACACACACACACACACACACACACACACACACACACACACACACACACACACACACACACACAGATCAAGCAATCCCAACACAGGAACACGATTATTGACATATGTTAGGTATTGTTCTTATACACTTAGTTATCTTATATTTAGTATAACTATATATGAAACCGTATATGCTCTGCTATCTTCATTTTAGGAATCATATAGCTGTTATGCCTCCCGATGAATTTACTGTGGCAGGTGAGGGGTCAGGAATGGCTCTTTGGGTAGTGAAGGTTGCAGACCCCTGCCCTACATACACAGACCACAGTACTGTACACACAAAAACAGAATGTCCAAGTAATGTCCTCAGAAACAACCCCTACTACACACATATCCAGCAGTCTGTTATCTGACTGACTTATCAGATATGTCAATAAATAATGGTGTACAGAACATATGCACCGTATATATGTGGGCTTCATCTGCACAACACGTGTGCACCTCTGCAGTCTAGAGGTCAGTGTATGTAACAGTGTTATATGCCCCAGTAAGTCAGTGTATGGGGGGTATGCACCATAAGTATCCTAGGGTGTTACAACATGTGAGGAATACCAGTAGTAAGCTGCCTTAAGGTATGCGGATGTACATTACCATACATTTCACCTTATGAACATTGCTGGCCTACTGCTTACTGCCATCAGTGTGATTGTGATGATTTCAGTTATGCATTGTTATGTAACAGATAATGCCTATTGTATCATCCTAGGCCTTTTCCCCCTAGGGATTGCGTGCAGAGTGTATTTAGAGGCCACTGGGCTATACATCTCCATTACATACTGTTGATTTCTTGTTATTCTGTGGCCCAGTCTGTCTTTCCTGTTGTATTACTTGAAGGCCTTGGCGTGGACACCAACAGATGTGATGTTTTCAGATTACTGTAATACATGATCTGTTTGAGAGTTGCATTACTGTGTATGTATTTCAAAGCATAATCAGCTATATGACATGGCATATACCACCATAAT
>NC_056731.1:1702824988-1702839988 GCF_019279795.1 Protopterus annectens
AGGTATATGTGGTCATACATCTGTAGATAGCAATGGTAAATTAACAAAAACAAATATGTCCACATGCACCATTAATGGGGTTGAGAGGCCCCAAACAATATACATCTTGCACAAATAGGCACATCCCCCACAGCAAAACATGTCCATCCTGCAATACACTACCAAATTTTGCAGATCCCATAACCAGGACCTGACATGACATGGGCACAAGATGTTAGCCATACTACATCCCACCTGTATGATGTCAGACTGGTATTGGTAACATATCATGCAGTACAGTCTGGCTCCCATAGGAAATGTCAAATGTGGAAGCTATCAACATCCCCAGGATACATATACACAGACACATATATGCAGATACAGATATATACATATATATATATATATATATATATATATATATATATATATATATGTATATATATATATATATATATATATATATATATATATATATATATGTATATATATATATGTATATATATATATATATATATATATATATATATATATATATATATATATATATATATATATATATCTTCTTCTTCTTTTGGCTTTTCCCCGGTTAGGGGTCACCACAGCGGATCACCTGTCCACTCATGATTGGCAGTGGAGTTTTACAGTGTTGAGTTGCCAGCCCAGTGCCCAACCTTCCACAGAAGGCACACACACACGCGCTCACACCTAGGGCCAATTTAGAATGTTGTATCCACCTGCAGCATGTCTTTGGAATGTGGGAGGAAACCAGAGCACCCGGAGGAAACCCACGCGACCACAAGGAGGACATGCAGACTCCGCACAGAAGGCACCCCAGCCAAAGATCAAACCAGAGAACCTCTTGCTGTGAGGTGACAATGCTAACCACTGCACCACTGTGATATATATATATATATATATATATATATATATATATATATATATATATATATATATATATATATATGTGACTACACATACACACGCAGTGATAGTAAGATACATATGTAGCAGGTGCACAAAATATGGAACAGCCACTATGCCTACAGTTCACACCTGAACAACTGGGCATTGTATGGGTCACCCATACAAATGACAATCATTGCCTGCAACTTATACCCACAGAGAGGTTATAGGACAAAATACCACACACAGGTTTGCAGAAATGGAAAACCTTTATTTGTGTACTATTACAGTTCTATATACTATTGCTACTGTAATTGGGATTGTCTTCACAGACATGGTGTGTGTGGGAAGTCACATCTGAATTCCACATGTGTGCCATTGGCTACTGACAGACATCCTAAGAACATCACAGTAAAGTACCACTGCTAGCATGTATTGCCCCTGTCAACTGCAGCAGAGATATTGGCCAATATCTGTGGACATCTGACACATGCTATACAGTCCAGAGGTATACACAGAGCCCCATAGTGCAATATATGTGTACCATGCCTGACAATAAGAATGTTGGCCATGTAGATGGGTATAACACATAATGACTGGTATACATATGCCACCATAGGTTATACAGTCACACACCCCTGTCTGGCCTGACATGTAATAACTGCTGGTACAGGGGTGCCATGGCCACATACTACCCACTAGATATTGATATACATCTGTACAGCATCCCACTGCTCTCTCTGACATACATGACTGTTAAGGGAGGCCTGGCAGCAGTACATCTGGCAAGTATCTGCACATGACATCTCACTGGGTAAGTACACTAAGCTGCTAGGCATGTAACAATGCACTGTGCAGGCTACAGGCAGACTGGCTCAACACTGGCCTACATCTGCTATGGGGAAATGCACATGTATCTGCATAAATAGCAGGCTGTACAGGCATGTCACAGCACAGGGTAAGATACACTTGTGTGAAAGTGCATAACCACAACCAATGAGAACACAGCCACAGCCACATATGGCAAGCTAGCATAATATTACAGTATATGGACTAGCTGTTCGACACTGTCCTCATATGTGTCACTCACACACTTACCCTACATAAACTGGGCCACTACACAGCTTGGTCTGATGATTGACTGTGGTATGGGACATGTGTGTGTATGGCCCTAGAAACATGTAAGCCAATACGGTAACATACAGTGGAGCAGCATGTAACATCAGATAGGATGGGACCTAGGACAATGAGAGCTACCACAGTCTGTACACAGGCCAAGGTACATATTAACAATACACACACTGTTGACATTCACCATAAGTACACAGACCTCAGTACTGTACAAACAACCACAGTATGTCCATGTTATGTCATCAAATATAACCCCTACTGTACATAACATGTGTAGCAGTCTGAGATCTCACTGGCTTGTTATCAGATATGATGACACTTATTATGGTGTACAGCACATATGCACCTCTTAATGCATGACATATATACAAAAGGTTGACTGGGTTGTGGCTGAAAGCACATACACAGGGCATTATTGACACGTTGCTGTGATAACATTATACATTTACTGTTGTAACAGGGTTTGTTGCAACATATGTCCTACGAGAGATATGAAGTCAGTAACTGTCATGGCTTTCACCATCTACAGACTGCAATCCTCACACTACCTTCTGCAATTCACAGATACATGTTCTGTGGTTAACACATGACATCAAAGGCACCACACACTGTCCATTCTTCAGATGACCCCACAGATGGGGAGTCCTCATAAACATACAACTGACATGGCAGGTATTAATATATGTAGGACAGCCATATCTGCACACACCCTGTTAAACCAACATTACTTTGAATGCAGTATAGCAGCACTTACAGTCTGTAGTTCAGGTCAGGCACATCCCCCTCCTGTGTGTTGGCCTGTTTTCACAGTGTATGTTGTCCCCACTCCATCTGAGATGCTGTTTGCCAAACAACAGAACAAGTTCATGCTCACAGTGAATGAAAAGGACCAACACAAACATGATGTTCCTAGATACTGGAGTGTTTTTCCATGCAATTGGCTATGGGAGTGTTTACCACAGCTGTTCCACATGCAATCAGCTAGGACAGGGATACAATTTATATAGAAACCATCAGCTGATCATGAGCATTACCTAAAATACACATGCTGCTGCCTACGAAAAGCAGGTATAGGTCTCACCATCCACCAGTGAGGGAGTGAGAGAGGCAGATAGAGGCACTGACAAGTCAGTGAGGGGTGGGAGTGTAAAACCTAAGCATGTTTGTGTCACACACCTACCAGCACAGGGTATCAAACCCCTGATGACTATGTAGTGCTATCACAGTCCTATGCAGTTGTTGTATGCTCCACATACATTACCTGTTCTGAGGTTCATAACATATATGTGATGGTGAGTGACATCTGCAATAGGGATATGGTAGCTATACAGTAGATGATGTACACGTGCCTGTCCACATGAACAGGTGCCAGTGTCAACACAGCCACACTCTCACAGTGATACACACACATTGACACACTTGGCAGGGCCAGGGATACAGCTCATCACTAGTGAGATTGCCACAACACATTACTGTGCAGGTATCACATGCACCACATGGGTCATACAGAGGTTATATGGGCAAAGGGTATGGGGAGGTGTCTGACATCAAGCAGCATGCTTCAGTATGCCACTGGGGGTTGTAGTGAGTGTGGATATGATCATACACATCATACAACACACACACGAACATACAAGGTGCCAGTACTGACATGCATTGGTGCATTTCTGCATGGGTATGTGGTGGTCGACTGTGCCAGATGGCTATATAAGGCTAGGTGATGGGTATACCTTGACATCAGATCACATGACAATAGTCTGCATTGTGGCTCAGGCTTGTGGTTTCTGCATTTGCCTACAAAGGTAGGTATTGTATCCACCATCCAGCCACCTTGGTGGCTATTGCATGTGGCCAGTGCTGTGCATCGCTTGCCATGTATGTGTTCCCTAGTCCATGACATGGATGGTGTCTGGGATGTGCACACCTCCCACATGCATGTACAGTGACATGTAAAACTGTACCTGGGGTGTTGGGCCCATGTTGTGTACACAGATTATCATCAGATGTGCCAGTCTTGGCCACCTGTGGCAGGAACTGGTAATGGACAGCAGGTTAAACCTGCACCTACATTGATAGCATGCTAACAGCATTCCCTGGCATCAGTGGCATCTGTCCATACAAGGCATGTTTTCAGGCATGGTATGCCCTTTGTGGGTCACATGATGGCACCACAGGTGTTCAGTGGGGGTACATGGGGAAGGTACACTGTCTGCATGTATGTGTCTATTGGACAGATGGACAGGGTGCCAGGCCCTCTGTAGGTCACTGCAATCACTCCATAGTTACTATCAGTCACCAATATGCAGTGTGCTACACACATATTGGCTGTTGCCTCGGCATGTGTGTGTGTATGTCACATGGGTTGAGAGTGTGCTCTGGGTAATACTAGGGTTGCTAACTATGATTGCCTGGCCATGATGTCACATGTATGGGTATGGATTTGCACCCCAGCCTCTCAGCTATTTCACATCTGTTATCCCTGTACAGTGGACATTGTGATATATGGCCACCATAAAAGACATTTGCAAAATGCACCCCACATTTGGCCATGGAAACACACAACTGTCATGTCTGGGAGTTGAACCACTACTTAACTAGTTTTTTACACTACAGTACTACGCATATGCAGTTATAGTACACGCCACAGAGATTACTAGAGTACGTCTTCCCCAAAGGTGTATTTCATATTGGATGACATCAACAGGACTGCCAAAGTAGGCCATTGGACATGTACTGAGTGTGACTAGCCTAAAATACATTGCTCCTCACACAGACATTGAAACACACACAAAACATCCACAGCCTTGTGTGGATATAGAACCTCTAACAGAGGTCTATTTCACACTACAGCATAGAGTTGTTACAGGACACACCACAGGAATCACTGGCGGCTTCCTTCCCCAAAGGTGTATTTCACATTGGATGACATCAGCATGACTGCCAAAGTAGGCCACTGGAAATGTACTGAGTGTGACTAGCCTAAAATGCATTGCTCCACACACAGACTTTGAAACACACACAAAACATCCGCAACCAACATGTGCGGGTATAGAACGCCTAATACAGGTCTGTATCACACTACAGCAGTACATAGTTATGGCATGCACTACATAGATTATTGGGCTGGACTCTTTCAGAGGTGTATTTCTAGGTGGATGACATCAGCGGCCTTGCCAAAGTAGAGCATACAAATTGTATGGAGTGTGACTACCCTAAAAAGCATTGCTCTCTACACAGACAGACACACACTTGCCATGTCTGGGAGTAGAGCAGCTATCAACCTAATTTGTTATAATACAGCAGTACGCAGTTACAGGACACGCTACAGAGATTACTGAGGTGTATTTCTAGGTGGATGACATCAGCAACCTTGCCAAAGATGAGCATTTGAATTGTAGGGAGTGTGACTACCCAAAAAAGCATTGCTTTCTACACAGACAAACACACACTTGCCATGACTGGGGTTAGAACAGCTACCGACCTAATTTATCACACTACAGCAGTAGCACGCAGTTACAGGACATGCTACGGAGATTACTGAGCTACAGCTTCCCAGAGGTGTATTTCTAAGTGGATGACATCAGCAGCCTTGCCAAAGATGAGCATTTGAATTGTAGGGAGTGTGACTACCCTAAAAAGCAGTGCCCTCTACACAGACAGAGACGCATACAAACACACACACTCCATGTCTGAGATTAGAACAGCTACCTAACCAATTCATCACACTACAGCAGGTCACAGTTACAGGACGTGCTACGGAGATTACTGAGCTACAGTTTCTAGGTGGATGACATCAGCAGCCTTGCCAAAGATGAGCATTTGAATTGTAGGGAGTGTGACTACCCTAAAAAGCATTGCTCTCTACACACACACACACACACACACACACACACACACACACACACACACACACACACACACACACACACACACACATAAACACACACACACACAGTTGCCATAAACTCCTACCTAACTATTTTATCACACTATAGCAGTATGCAGTTATGGGACATGCCACAGAGATCACTGGAACACAACCTTTCCAGAGATGTATTTCTAGGTGGATGACATCAGCAGCCTCACCAAAGTAGAGCATTTCAATTGTAGGGAGTGTGACCACACTAAAAAGCATTGCTCTCTACACAGACAGAGTCAGACAGACACACACGCATGCACACACACACACAGTTGCCAAGGCTGGGGTTAGTATTCTTACTTAAGTAATTTATCACACTACAGCAGTATGCAGTTATGGGACGTGGCATGGAGATTACTGGGATACAACTCTCCCAAAGATATATTTCACAGTAGATGACCTCAGCAGGCTTGTCATAGTGGGACTATGGGGAGGGCATTGTGTGTGCATGGGTCGTAACCCATTCATCTAGGAGTTGACACGCCACATGCGGGCACAACCTGGGTCATATTCCACAGGTACATGTATACAGCTGCTAGATGACTACTTCCGTGAACAGTCATGTTGCACAGCTGGCATGTGCACCACATACTCTGTAATGGTGACAGATACCGGTGGCTAGTATCTGCAGTGTGTGATTGTGGCCCTTTGGCTGTATGCTGGGTGGGAGAGTGCTGGATGGCTCCTTGTCACAGTCACCCTCTTCCACACATCTATGTACGTCTACTTTTAGCTTATTAAAGTGTGTTGTCCTTACATATATGCCTGTATTCCTAGCCACTGTGTGTGCAAAACATGTGCAGTGCATACTGAGGAGTGTCTGCACTAACATCTGCAGCTGCCAGATATGTCTGGTCCACTAGTGTTTGCAGACATGGCCTTCATGTGTTTAAGTGTGTGAGCATGCCCAGTATGTCCTTTCAGTATGTTGTTGACTGACATTGCCTTCATTACTCTAAATGTGTGGGCATGCCCAGTATGGTTGTCTGTATTGAATGTGTGGATCGAGCCCAGGTAGTTTGTACTGCAGTGCTGACCTTTGTGTTGTACACCTACAGGTAGCATGTTGTCTCTGCAGGGTACCATAGAGCACTTAGCATGGACTGTTACTACATTTCTGCATAGGATGGAGGGGCACACTTGACTATTTCTACATTTCTACACAGGATTGGGGGTACACCTGATTGTTACTATATTTCTATGTAGGATGGGGGCACACATGACTATTTCTACATTTCTACACAGGATTGTGGGGGGGCACCTGACTGTTACTATATTTCTACGTATGATGGGGGGCACACCTGACTATTTCTACGTTTCTACACAGGAGTGGGGGCGGGGCACACCTGACACTTGTACACATTTGCTAGGACTGTACTGGTATGTCGGGTACTCCATTTCAGTCTGTAGTCTTACCTATCATGCTGGCTAGAGGCATAACTGTGGACTACAGATCTTAGATTTTAATTACCTACATATTAGTTTCTGACTTCCTACCCTTCAGAACTGACATCCCACTGCCTGACCTGCTGTAGTCTGTCTGTGTTGGTCTGGGGGGGGGGGTTACCCATAGGCCTCATTCAGAGGCCATAGCACAACCTTTGTTTGTGTTTGTCTACACCTGTCTTGCTGGCTGTGACTGTTGTTGGTATGTGACCCCCCCACCTGACTGGCATGTCTGAGTCACTTATCTTGTGGGTGTCCCAGTATTGAGTATGGTGCTGCAGGCTGCCTATGTCACATGCACATGGCTAGCCACAGGTAGTGTAATGTTTGGCATCCCTTTTACTGTAAGTGAGAGTCAGAGAGAGGTGTTATTCCCTGGATCCCTCCTGTGTCAGTGTATGTGCTATGTGTTGCCTCTTTGCCAAGGCCAGGGCATACTGGGTACGCCTTCTTCTGCCTACTGGGGCAGGCTCAGGTTGTTCTTCCACCGAGTCACTCTGTGCTTGTGCAGGCCTTGGCAATGGTGGGGGGGCTGTGTGGCCGTGCCCCGTGCTGTTCCTGCTGCTGCTGTTTCCGCAGAATCATATTGTGTAGCATGGCACATACAAGGACAATTTGGGTACATGTAGCTGGTGAGTACTGCAAGGCTCCTCCAAATGTGTCCAGGCACCGGAACTGTGACTTGAGCATCCCAAACACATGCTCTACTATATTCTGGTCTGTGTGTCTGCCTCATTATGGAGTTCTTGTTTGGGTGTGTGCATTTCTGATAGGTGTCATTAGCTACGGCTCCAGTGCATATCCAGCATCCCCCACTAGGTGACCATGAGGGATGTTACCATTGGCAAATCTCTGGTACAGCTGTGTCAGATGCCAGATGTGGGAATCATGATAGCTTCCAGGGCAGCCAGCATACACATTCATTATTATGCCCTGGGCATCGCACACAACCTGGCAGTTGAAGGAGGTGAAGCCCTTGCAGTTGATGTATACCCTACCCTGCTCACCTGGTGGTGTTTTGATGCATATGTAAGTGCAGTCTATTGCACCCACTACCTCAGGGTATTCTGCTATTTGGTGGAACAGTTGCATATTCCTGGCCAACGCCTCATGGGTGTTGGGAAAATATACGTGCTCACTGACATACACTAACATGGCATCCAGGAACTGGTGGAGTACCCTGAATGCTGATGCCTGTGAAATCCCCATCATATCCCCAGTTGGCTTTAGGAAGGTACCTGTAGCTAGTACTCTTAGGCCTACACATACCTTGGTATCCACTGGGATGGGTTCTCCTCTGTTATTTCTGTGTGTTAGGCGTGGCCGGCACAACTCAACAATTTTCTGTAGGTGGTCCCTGTCCACCATATAGTGCTCCACTATCTCCAGCTCATGGGGGCCCTGGTAGGTTACCCTGGGTCTGTACACTCTTCTCCGTCTCCTCACTGTGGGTTGGTCGACAGTCTTCACATCCTCACCACCCTCAGCCTCTTCCACAAGTTGTATGATAGCTATTGCAGCCCCTATCATTTTGCTGTTGTGAGTGTTAAAAGTTCCCCGCTTGTTTACATCGGTGGTGTAGAGTGTGGGAAAAATCAGAGGGGAATGTGTTTGCTTAGTTTATAGTAGTGTTCTGGGATGGGCTGGTCTGCTGCCTGTGTGATTGGCTGATTCTGATACATTTCACCTGCCAGCTAAGCTAGTTCTCCTTGATTACCTTCCTACTGCTGTTTTCCCTTCCCATTGCCTTCCTGTTTAAGCTCGTGTGTGCTCCGTGCAAACAGAGTGCTCAAATGTGCACATTGCTGCTATTTCCTGGTTTAACTTTTTTTTTCTTCCTGTAAAATCCGGTGCGCAGCACGCACACCCGCTTAGACTTTGTAAAGAGTGCTAGGCAAGTTTAGACACACCCCCTAGCTTAGCTGTGCTAAGGTAGGAGCAAACCCAAGCCACAGGGCTGCAATCCGCTTACAGTATGCCTGACACACACCCCCATGATGTCACCTAACTCATAGGCTTGCACCAAGCTGTTTCTACTCTTACACTCTTGGGACCTGACTCACATGCTGGGGAAAACTGAAATTCACTATCCTTCCCCTCATTTGCATAGGATTGCCTGGTAATGCATTGTTTCATGTCTTACACTGAGCCTCCACCCTTAGCAACCACTACTCACTGGACAGGTTGTCTTCTGCCTGCCATTGACTTGCATGGCAGAATACTGATTTTAGTTAGACTGCTTATTTTAGATTTATTTTATTATGTTCCCCCCAATCCCATTTGTGAGCCGCTGCCCTATGCTTAAACAGCTGAGATTGGCTAAAAAAATAAAAGTTGACTTTTGTATTTATTTTTTTGTTTGCAATGCAAATGGCCTTATACTTGACCATTGGTATGCTTACTACATGATATGCAGTCTTTATTTGTGGCTGTCACAGCTCAGTTTTGGATTTTGCAGAACTGTACTCGGTTACTAACTGAGTACATTTCTGCAGATAGCACTAGTCTTGCATGGCCTGTTGCAAGCTTCCTGGATTGCAAAATCACCTCATTTGCATGGATTTCACCTACAAATGGGGTGATTTGCATACCAGGGCTTAGTCCATGCAAGATTAGTGCAGGAGCGCTTGGGCACGCCCCTGCAGGCTGTTTCTGGATCGCACGGCAGACATATTGCCTGCTTGAGTTTTTGCACCGATCTTGCACTCCGTGCAAGCTTTTGAGAATCCGGGGGAATATATATATTTCAAAAGAGAAATATAAAATTGTAACAGAAAGCAAAAATTGAAAAAAAAGTAAAAGGCAGTTTATGCTTAGTCTTGTTTTATATAAACATATATATATATATATATATATATATATATATATATATATATATATATATATATATATATATGTATGTGTAGTTTCATCAAAGAAGAACTCCACTCAGATGTCAAGTTTTTCTTTTCAGTATCTTCCCTCTCTCTAATCCAATCTTAAACACATCACATACAGAAGAAGTATCAGTTAATAATTATTCCATGTTTTTTATGTGTGAATTTATTTCTACTTGCCTGTCTTTTCTATATTTGTCTCATAATTTGTTACATCATGAAGTCTAGGAGTAGCAGAATAATTAGGTTACATCACTTCAATCTTCGCCGCCATTAAAAAAACAATAGTTCTTAACTCACGCAAGTCTAAAACACCCTTTTTGCATACATCCAGTTCATACTCACATCACCTTATGCTGTCCAGAACTTTTGGGGGTCTTGCTTCTTTAGCTAAGGGACTTACCAGCAAATATTAAGAAGTATTAGGGCAAGGGTTATTAACAAAATGGCACTGATATTGTTAGACTAGTATTTCCTGCAGTGGAGAAACTAATCTTTGTTTGACACTTGTTATATATATTTTCAAATTTATGATCATGTTTTCATAACTGGGAGACCTACATGCTATTGAGATATATGGAGTGAAATACCGCTGTGGGAGACAGGTCAATTCACTGTCAGAGATGGTTTATATCACACTGTAAAAAAAGTGACTTACAAACTGTTGTATAACATTAGGTGAAACCTTAGATGCGGTTGAAGAAAATGGTCTTTGATATTTGCACTTAGTTGCACATTTTGAGAGGTATCCAGTGTTATTTGTTTTGCTAATTATACAATTAACTATATGTTTTAATATTTCTGTAAATATCTCAATAAACATGCCCTTATAGAAGGATACCTATATAGTTGTCATGTGAAAGCGTGTCTGTTTAATAAAAATATTCTAACAATATATGTCTAGGCTGTATAGTTTTCAAGATATAAAATTTGTTTGAGAAAGTTTGCAAATGGCAATGAATGCTATTATTATGGTAAAGAATACTTCTTACTGATAACACTGCAATTTTTACAGCGTTAATAGATTTTATTATTCACAAAATATTTACATTTTTTTTATTATTTTTTCAGAATATGCTGTAAAATGCAGGATGTGTGTCAGCTGCTAAAGGTGTGACTTTCTATGCCACACAGCTGTTAATGAGTTAAATATTTGCATGTAAATGTGCCACGAGTCACAGACTGCTGGCATCACACCTCAGAATAAATAGTGTATCACGGAGTCTGAAGAAAAAGCAACCATGGGATTCATGAAGCTAGGCGCAAGGATGGCGTTAGCCTTGCACCAACCGTGCAGCGTAGAGATAGCACAGCAGCACCACATGCATCTTAATGAAGGTGCGCTGCCGTAATGGCCACGTGCATAGGAAACGTGTACGAGTGCAGGGGGTGTGTCTTCGCACTGCACGGAGGCGTGAACATGTCGGCTGCATACGCGCAACCTAAAATGCTGACTAGTACAGCCTGCCTCTAATAGTAATCACTCCTCTCAGTGTCCATGGATAGTGAAATGTATGCAAAGCATAGAAGACATTTTTGCGATCACCACAATAAGAAGTAAACACAAAGGCACATAGCTGAATATTGAGTCCCCGTCCCTCGAACAAATGATATTTAAAACCACGTGCCCGTATTCCACTGTAGTGTCGCTAGTTATACCAAGTGGAAGCGAAATGCATCGTGTTAGCGCACCGCCAATTGCTAAGCCTAGCCCAGTGGTTAGGGTTACTACCTGTCCTACATTGTAAGGGACAGTCCCCCTCTAGGCAGGTGTGTCCATACCAAAACCATTATAAATGTGAAATGTCGTGCGATAGTAGGACATAATTATGTCCCATATTTTATGTAGTCCCATACAATACTTATATCTGTATATAAAATACCTAAATGTTACAAGAAACAGAATAAGCAAGTAAACGAAACATAATAAGCAACTACACTGCTACAACAATAAAAGCTTATATGAAGGCATAAAATTAAAGTACTATCCTTTGTATTGACCGTGGGTATGTGTTGGCCTGTAAACTCTGATATGTGTCCCAAAATGTCCCATCCAGGTCATATGAAAAGGTGGCAACCCTACCAATGATCAGAGCATTCACCCAATATCTGCCCATTTGCGGTCCAAGTCGTCGTTGTCAGGATGGCCCATAGATGAATGGGTATTACCCGGGTCTACCTACCATGTCATGAAAGATAAGAATTTGTGTGTACCTATGTATGTGAAGTACAGCATGTGGATGATCAGAAATGCTAGGGTAGTCCTCACAACCATATTGGTCCCAGAGATATGTAGTGTACGCAATGTGTTCTGTTGACTGTGCCATGGGCCATCAACTACAGAAGGGATGAATGGTGTCTGTGGAATATGGGGGTGGGGGGTGACGTGTAATGTAATAATTTGCCAAGGGGAGACTGGGTTGGATGCACAATAGGGGAACTGGAGGTCTACGAGGGAGCAGTGGGTGAATCAGGAAGATAACCAATGAACAAATATTCACATCCGCAATACAATCCCACAAACATGTGAAAATTAAAAAGTGCAATACACATGTACAGAAACATTACCGGCACATACCCACATAATGGTCTGGCCTAAACTGAGCCATCCAACCCCAACACACCTGGATACATATTTGAATACCCATCATCCCCTTCACAGCACACCACCCCTCCCTTCTTGAACGTCCACCAAAATCACCCATACTCGGGCTGCTAGATAGGCGCAGCAAGATCTGCACATAGTGACCCCTACCCATATCTAGTAGGCAGTCTCACCCTAGGCAGTCTCAGGATTGCAAACTATGTATCCTTTGCATGTATAACCCTACCTTATAGTCATAAAGCAAAGAAGGTCATCGGTCCCCACAATTTTTGGATACCCCTCATGGGATAAGTATCTGTTTTAAACATTAGACTAGGTGTCACAGCACAATGTCCAGTCCTGTATACATCTGGACACAAGTTGTATGAGCAGTAGTTGTCCACAAGACTGCTCAGCATCCAGCCGGTCTTGCAGAACCTACGACCCAGGATTAAACACCTATCTGATGCACGTCTCCCCACGTGCATTATCGGGAATATATACCTTACACATTTGCATAGTGGCAGTCGGATATAGGGTGCTTAAGGTGCTTTAAAGCAGACTTAAGTAGGGTTACCACCTGCCCCACCTTGTGAGGGACAGTTCCTTTTTGGGCAGTTGTGTCCAGACCAAATATAATACAATGGCAAATGTCTTGTGATTGTAGGAAATACTTATGTCCCATATTTCATGTAACAGTTGCATAAAACAGTTATTTCTGTATGTAAAATACTTAAAGTTATAAGAAACAGATTAAGCAACTAAACTGCTACAAGAATAAGCTTTAATTTAGGCAAATAAGTAAAGTTCTAACCTTTGCAGTGACCGTGGGTATGTGTCAGCTTGTAAAATTTGATGTGTGTCCCAAAAATGCCCCACTTTGGCCATATGAAAAGGTGGCGACCCTAGACGTAAGTGGGTATGCAAGCATGTATGCATGACGATAAGTGGTGGTAATTCAACAGTATGGGAAATGTAAATGAGCATGTATGTGTATTTGCATGTGTATGTACAGACCGATATATACATATATAGATATGAAGAATGAACATGGTCACAATATAGCAGTCATAACGAATGTGAAAGGAAACAGCAGTGGAAATCCCCGTAATAGTTAGTGTTGTTATATATCAGGATGGCCATACGGCACACCTCTGCATCCCCAAACACAGGTAGGATGCTAAAAGTGGAACAAACAATCTCCCCATGCTAAGTCTGACTTTGAACTAGGTACAGGGCAGTCCCAGACACCAGTCAAACAAGCCTAAACCCGGAAGACCATATGAACTCCCTGAGAATCGAACACACGTATGTGCCAGGACTATAGGCTTTGGAGGTCTGAATATCCTCAGAGTGAGTCAACATGCGGCACGGGTCCAGAGCAGTAGGGAATAGGGAATGGTGCATGTGTAGTAGTGCAGTTTTCCCAACAGGAAAATGGATGCCTGCTGTGTAAATGAAGGGATGAGGCATGTGTTCAGGTAACTATGAACCATGGGTATACATATAAATGAAGCAGAACACCAATAGTGTAGTGGTTAGAGAGCATCTGCCTAACAAAAAGGCATTCACAGTTCAAGGTCGACAATAGCACATATCATTTTCCTTGTGGAATGAATGCTGCTCTGCTATAAAGCCAACATTTAAACATGTAAAGGTGAACATGTCTATCGCATGGCACTATTAACCAGATCTGTTCAATCAAACTGGTATTGTCATAATGAATAAGGCAAAAATAAGCACAAATAAGCGGCAGTAAACATATGTAATGCACAGTAAGCATAGGGGAGTGCTCCTGCGTGGGTGTAAGAAGCTCCCAGCATAGGAAATGTATGTTTGCATGTACAGATGTAATATATATATATATATATATATATATATATATATATATATATATATATATATATATATATATATATATATATATATATATATATATATATATATATATATATATATATATATATATATATATATATATATATATATATATATATATATATATATATATATATATATATATATATATATATATATATATATATATATATATATATATATATATATATATATATATATATATATATATATATATATATATATATATATATATATATATATATATATATGGTTCCCTATCGAAGCCTGAAACACTATAA
>NC_056731.1:1702842488-1702852488 GCF_019279795.1 Protopterus annectens
ACTGGACAGTCCGTAAACCAATGGGGGAGCACATAGGGACCATATCATTGAACTGTCCCCGATTATCAGGGACATCTGTGTTTACAAATCAGAATCTAACACAGTCCCAACTAAACCCTCCTAGAACTACTGATATTAGGAGGAAAGGTGGTGGAATGCACGTAATGAATAATGACAACATGTAAGAGTCATAAACAGCATGTACCTCAGACAATGTGTTTGAATACATATGTGCTCTGTGTCCGTCAATGTGTCAGGTTAATAGCACCAACCTTCTAAATGTGTCCCTGAGGTCATTATGCAGTGTTCCTGATTCAGTGATCATTCTTTCCCATTCTTATGAGAGGTCTGATAGTGAGAGAAAGCGCATGTTTCGCCGACTGACTTAGAAAGTTGATAGAATAATAGGGTTGGGGTTACCACCTATTCACCTTTGTGAGGGACACTCCCCTTTGGGCAGTTGTGTCTTGCAAAATAACTGTAATTATGGCAAATGACTTGTGATTTAGGCCAAAGATTACCTATATTGTCTGTAGTAGTTGCATAAAACAATTATGTTCACCTGAAATACCTAAATGTTATAGGTAACTGTATAAGCAACTATAATGCTACAAGAGTAACCTTTTATTTAGGCAAAACAGTGAAGTACTCCCCTTTCTGCTGGCTGTGGGTGTGTTGCCCTGCAATGTCTGATGTCTCTACATACAGGTCCTATAGGGTTGCCACCTTTCCAAATGGCCAGAGTGGGACATGTTCTGTAGAAATGTCAGACATTCCAGGACAAAACATACCTACAGCCGTGCATAGTACAGGATTATACTTATTTGCACAAATAAAAGCTTAATCTAGTTGCATTTGAATTGCTTATGCTACTTCACATAACATATAGAAGTGTCATATATAAAATAACTGTTTTGTGCATTTATTAATGAAACGTAGAATATAATAATGTCCTGTAATTGGGACATTTGCTATGTCTTGATTATTTTTGCAGTGTCCCTCGCAAAGTGGGACAGGTGGTAACCCTAAGGTCCAACCTTGGCCAATTGAAAAAGTGGCAAACCTATAATAGGTATGCGGTAGCATGACTCGCCCGACAGATGTGGCTCCCACAACCCAACTACATGTCTGTATTGCAGAGTCTCGGTTCCCATGTATCAGCCAGATGGGAGCAGAGTATATGCGGAACACACAAATATGATTAATTCACTGGACAGGCCACTGATTCTGTACAGTCGAATGCCATGTCATCGCCTAATGGGCAGCCATTCCCGATACTGTAGACAGGAGTGGCCTTAGGTCAACTGGTGCCCTAGGCAGAGGGCACAACAGCACCCCCACCACACCACCCAGTGCCCCCATCCTGGTATACTTACAACAAATAAATACTGGTAAAGTGCCCCCACTAAAGCAACACCCTAGGCTGCTGCTTAGTTGGCCTATGCCTAAGGCCGGCTATGACTGTAGTCATGTAGTCCGATGTGATAGGCATCACAAGGTGGGAGCAGATTGTAAGAGGAACACACAAATATGAATGATTCACCAGACAGACTGCTGATTCTGTACAGTCAAACGCCATGCCATCGCCTAATAGGCAGCCATTCCCGATACTGTATTTATGTATTCTGATGTAATAGGCATCACAAGGTAATATTGTGTTCCTCACTCACACCCAGGGGTGTGAGTGACAGATGCAAGCACCAATGTCGGTGCATTAGCAAGTGTGGGACTGAGCGGGTGTAAGCATGTTTGGCTACCAGTATGTGAGTATTGCACTGGTTAAGCAATATAGAGACTAACCGAGCATATGAGGCTGTAACCAGAGGTCAGCAGTGCCTAACACCGTGCAAACCCAGGAACACCCACTCCCAACTGCTTTAATGTGGCTTACTCCCTTCGTATCCAATGGGCTTGTTCTGCCCTGCAACCAACTAAACGTCCTTCACAAAGGGTCAGAACCAGGACCCTGTGCACACAGCTAATGTGTATTACCAATATGCCATGGCAGATATACAGACAACAGACAGTACCACAAACATATCATACAGCGCAGTCATTCAACAGTACAGGAATGTATCCCATTATGTAGATGTACATGTGAGTGTTTATGTCCAGCATATAGGTACATACATATATAGAGATGTATCAGGAACATACCATGTGGCAACAAAGCATTACAAACCAATGAAATGGGAAACACCAGCGATGCCTGGATTATGTAGTGGTGTTGCTCTATTTGATCACAAGACTCCCTCAGCCAGACATGTGTCAGTCATACACACAATTAGTTGTACATTGGCCGTATACATCACTCTATGCATGTAATGTACATTAACACAACAGTACCTGTCCAATCATTATGTGTGAACAGTACTCTTGCAAGGTGCTGTGTGCAACATTATCATCATAATAAAAGTAAATGGGGTAACCATAGAAGGACCGGTAGTGTTTTCTGTACAATGGGGTTATCCTCCTCATGTGTACCTGGACCATGTAGGAGTGATGTGCATACCAGGATCATGCGCTTAAGGGACAGGGGTGAGGATAACAGTAGTATGTTATGATGCATATTACAAGAGTTACATGTGCCCAGTGGGCACATGTGTGTAATGGACAGCTATGTATAGGGCAGATGGTGTCCTAGGAGCTAAATGGCCTTATGTGCCCATAGGTGAGGGTCAGATGTTGGGGAAGGAGTGTAGGTATGGCCATGGAGGATAGGTAGGAGCACAGAAAAGACAGCATACAGGGTTGGTATATGACACATGTGGGGAGATACATCCTGGACGGGGATGGGTCTTTGGCACTCAAAAGCCCATGGGAACAGTGGGATGGAGGTCCCCAGCCATGGGCAACTGCCACTGCACCTACACAGCTGCAAAGGAGGCAGTGCTGGGGGCTGTCCAGGAGGGGCAGCATCACCCTGTAAATGTGACACTCTGCCCTTGAACTGGCATATCTGGCTTTGTAACCCCTTAGGGAGCCACCGAAACAACACGTCTGGGACCACAGATGTCTGGTCCCGCTCCCAATGGGGACATGCTCCATTCTCAGTGATGGTACCACCACAAGGTGGTGCAGAGCCAACAGAGGTTGATGTCTATGGCAGGGCTCCAGATGTGCTAGTGCCCGGTGCCATGGTCAGCTGAAGTGGGACAGGAGGTTCTGCAGGGAACTCCCAACCCATTCAGACTATGGGGTTGCATTTTAAACCCACATATGGCTTAGTGATAGACAACAGCATACAGGATTACCTACGACAGTATGCATAGATATCACCAGCAACCCAACACAACAGATGGTATACATTTGCAGAGGGAGCACAACACATGCATATATACTGCATGCCAACTGTACAATGTGTAGTAGACATGTGACCGCAGCTATGAACAGTTGCCCATCATTGGCTTGTCACTGGGAATCCCACACAGTGTCAGTCATTCAACTGTCTCATGTGACACATGTCCAGTCAAGGAAGCGATGGCAGTAACACATCCCTATCATCATGTACTGTCTGCAATCCTCACACCATGCTTCTGCTGTGCACAGAAGTGTGTTCAGTGTGTAACACAGGAAACAAATAGTTGCACACACTGACCAGTTCACAGATGGCCCTACAGATGGGGGTCCCTCATGAACAGAGTACTGTCATGTCTGTATTATAACATGCAGAATAGCTATTACCACACACATGTTAAACAGGCAGTAGTCTCAATGCAGCATAGCTACACTTACATGCTGTAGTTGTGTGGCACATCACCCTCCTGTCTTTAGGCTATTTCCCACTGAGGAAAATGATTGAGGTACATCCAGATATCATATGTGATGCTGTGTCAGAACACCACACCCAGGTACCACTCACAGTGACTGTCATGCCCAGATAATAACATGTTTCCCGAGATAGTGTACCGTGTTTATCATGCAGTTGGCTATGGGAACACCATCACAGTTGTACCACATGCAATCAGCTAGAAGAGGACTGCAATAGGTGGAGAGGCCATCACCTGACCATTTCCATCTCTTACAATACACATGCTGCTGCTGTGCAGGTGTACACCTTCACATCCACCAGAGAGTGTGTGTGTGGGACAGGCAATGTACACCAGGGAAAGGCTTGGAGACTTAACCATAAGCATCATCTGCCACATGCCAAATAGTACAGGGGCAAACCCCTGACTACTCATTACTATTACATGTGCATGGTGTTACTACATGTGCCACAAAGGTGACATGTTGCTGTGCTATAAGAACATGTGTGTAGGTTAGTGAGTATCATCTGCAACAGATATAGAAGACATACATTAGGTGTAGCACACGTCAGTCCACATGAACGGATGCCATTGTAACCTAAACCACACTCTCCAATGGACACGCATTGACACCTTTTCCAGGGCCACAAATACACAATGTAACTACTTAGTTTGCCATACTGCAGTAATGCACAGGACCACATGCACCACAGGGGATATCTGGAGGTTTTATGGGCTAGGGCATGTGAAAATGCTTGACAAATGTTAGTATGCCAATGAGGTTTATACTGGGAGTGACTGTGGTTGGGAGCATCACAACACACATGCAGACACAGGGTACCAGTACTGGCATGCAGGTATGCATTGCTCCATGGGTGTGTAGTGTTTGGCTGTGCAAGATGGCTGTACAATGCTAGGTGAGGGGTGATCCTTGCCATCGCGACACCCAACAATGGTGTGCAGTGCAGGGGTGTAGTGTCTGCAATGCCCCACACAGATGGTACTGCATACCTGGCCTGACATCCTGGTTATCAATGTGTAGGGCCATAGCTTGTAATGCATGCCATGTCTGTGTTTGATAGTCCTTCACATGGACATTGACTGGGATGTGCTTGTCCCACAATACTGTACAGTGACATGTACAGGTGTACCTGGTTTGGCAGACACATGTAGTGTACGCAGCCTGTTATACCCTGATATGCCAATACTGGCCTGGTGTGGCAAAACCTGCTTATAGTGATCAGGTCAGCCCTGCACCTGCATGGAAAGTATGATACAGGTATTCCGTGGTGTCAGTGGCATGGGTCCATACAGGGCACATGTGTAAAGCATTGTCTGGCCTTTGAGGATCACATTTGGCAATGGTGGGGGGCTGTGTGGCCGTGCCCCGTGCTGTTCCTGCTGCTGCTGTTTCTGCAGAATCATATTGTGTAGCATGGCACATACAAGGACAATTTGGGTACATGTAGCTGGTGAGTTCTGCAAGGCTCCTCCGGATGTGTCCAGGCACTGGAACTGTGACTTGAGCATCCCAAACACATGCTCTACTATAATTCTGGTCTGTGTGTATGCCTCATTATGGAGTTCTTGTTCGGGTGTATGCATTTCTGATAGGTGTCATTAGCTACGGCTCCAGTGCATATCCAGCATCCCCCACTAGGTGACCATGAGGGATGTTACCATTGGCAAATCTCTGATACAGCTGTGTCAGATGCCAGATGTGGGAATCATGATAGCTTCCAGGGCAGCCAGCATACAAATTCATTATTATGCCCTGGGCATCGCACACAACCTGGCAGCTGAAGGAGGTGAAGCCCTTGCAGTTGATGTATACCCTACCCTGCTCACCTGGTGGTGTTTTGATGCATATGTAAGTGCAGTCTATTGCACCCACTACCTCAGGGTATTCTGCTATTTGGTGGAACAGTTGCATATTCCTGGCCAACGCGTCATGGGTGTTGAGAAAATATACGTGCTCACTGACATGCACTAACATGGCATCCAGGAAATGGTGGAGTACCTTGAATGCTGATGCCTGTGAAATCCCCATCATATCCCCAGTTGGCTTTAGGAAGGTACCTGTAGCTTGTATTCTTAGGCCTACACATACCTTGGTATCCACTGGGATGGGTTCTCCTCTGTTATTTCTGTGTGTTAGGCGTGGCCGGCACAACTCAACAATTTTCTGTAGGAGGTCCCTGTCCTCCCTACAGTGCTCAACTATCTCCAGCTCATGGAGGCCCTGGTAGGTTACCCTGGGTCTGTACACTCTTCTCCATCTCCTCACTGTGGGTTGGTCGACAGTCTTCACATCCTCACCACCCTCAGCCTCTTCCACAAGTTGTATGATAGCTATTGCAGCCCCTATCATTTTGCTGTTGTGAGTGTTAAAAGTTCCCTGCTTGTTTACACCGGTGGTGTAGAGTGTGGGAAAAATCAGAGGGGAAGGTGTTTGCTTAGTTTATAGTAGTGTTCTGGTTTGGGCTGGTCTGCTGCCTGTGTAATTGGCTGATTCTGATACATTTTACCTGCCAGCTAAGCTAGTTCTCCTTGATTACCTTCCTACTGCTGTTTTCCCTTCCCATTGCCTTCCTGTTTAAGCTCGTGTGCGCTCCGTGCAAACGGAGTGCTCAAATGTGCACATTGCTGCTATTTCCTGGTTTAACTTTTTTTTTCTTCCTGTAAAATCCAGTGCACAGCACGCACACCCACTTAGACTTTGTAAAGAGTGCTAGGCAAGTTTAGACACACCCCCCTTAGCTTAGCTGTGCTAAGGTAGGAGCAAACCCAAGCCACAGGGCTGCAATCCGCTTACAGTATGCCTGACACACACCCCCATGATGTCAACTAACTCATAGGCTTGCACCAAGCTGTTTCTACTCTTACACTCTTGGGACCTGACTCACATGCTGGGGAAAACTGAAATTCACTATCCTTCCCCTTATTTGCATAGGATTGCCTGGTAATGCATTGTTACATGTCTTACACTGAGCCTCCACCCTTAGCAACCACTACTCACTGGACAGGTTGTCTTCTGCCTGCCATTGACTTGCATGGCAGAATATTGATTTTAGTTAGACTGCTTATTTTAGGTTTATTTTATTATGTTCCCCCCAATCCCATTTGCGAGCCGCTGCCCTATGCTTAAACAGCCGAGATTGGCTAAAAAAATAAAAGTTGACTTTTGTATTTATTTTTTTGTTTGCAATGCCAATGGCCTTATACTTGACTATTGGTATGCTTACTACATGATATGCAGCCTTTATTTGGGGCTGTCACAGCTCAGTTTTGGATTTTGCAGAACTGTACTCGGTTACTAACTGAGTACATTTCTGCAGATAGCACTAGTCTTGCACGGTCTGTTGCAAGCTTCCTGGATTGCAAAATCACCTCATTTGCATGGATTTCACCTACAAATGGGGTGATTTGCATACCAGGGCTTAGTCCATGCAAGATTAGTGCAGGAGCGCTTGGGCACGCCCCTGCAGGCTGTCTCTGGATCGCACGGCAGACATATTGCCTGCTTGAGTTCTTGCACCGATCTTGCACTCCGTGCAAGCTTTTGAGAATCTGTGGGAATGTATATATTTCAAAAGAGAAATATAAAATTGTAACAGAAAGCAAAAATTGAAAAAAAAGTAAAAGGCAGTTTATGCTTAGTCTTGTTTTATATAAACATATATATATATATATATATATATATATATATATATATATATATATATATATATATATATATGTGTGTAGTTTTATCAAAGAACTCCACTCAGATGTCAAGTTTTTCTTTTCAGTATCTTCCCTCTCTCTAATCCAATCCTAAACACATCACATACAGAAGAAGTATCATTTAATAATTATTCCATGTTTTTTATGTGTGAATTTATTTCTACTTGCCTGTCTTTTCTATATTTGTCTCATAATTTGTTACATCATGAAGTCTAGGAGTAGAACAATAATTAGGTTACATCACTTCAATCTTCGCCGCCATTAAAAAAACAATAGTTCTTAACTCACGCAAGTCTAAAACACCCTTTTTGCATACATCCAGTTCATACTCACATCACCTTATGCTGTCCAGAACTTTTGAGGGTCTTGCTTCTTTAGCTAAGGGACTTACCAGCAAATATTAAGAAGTATTAGGGCAAGGGTTATTAACAAAATGGCACTGATATTGTTAGACTAGTATGTCCTGCAGTGGAGAAACTAATCTTTGTTTGACACTTGTTATATATATTTTCAAATTTATGATCATGTTTTCATAACTGGGAGACCTACATGCTATTGAGATATATGGAGTGAAATACAGCTGTGGGAGACAGGTCAATTCACTGTCAGCGATGGTTTATATCACACTGTAAAAAAAAGTGACTTACAAACTGTTGTATAACATTAGGTGAAACCTTAGATGCGGTTGAAGAAAATGGTCTTTGATATTTGCACTTAGTTGCACATTTTAAGAGGTATCCAGTGTTATTTGTTTTGCTAATTATACAATTAACTATATGTTTTATTATTTCTGTAAATATCTCAATAAACATGCCCTTATAGAAGGATACCTATATAGTTGTCATGTGAAAGCTTGTCTGTTTAATAAAAATATTCTAACAATATATGTCTAGGCTGTATAGTTTTCAAGATATAAAATTTGTTTGAGAAAGTTTGCAAATAGCAATGAATGCTATTATTATGGTAAAGAATACTTCTTACTGATAACACTGCAATTTTTACAGCGTTAATAGATTTTATTATTCACAAAATATTTACATTTTTTTATTATTTTTTCAGAATATGCTGTAAAATGCAGGATGTGTGTCAGCTGCTAAAGGTGTGACTTTCCATGCCACACAGCTGTTAATGAGTTAAATATTGGCATGTAAATGTGCCATGAGTCACAGACTGCTGGCATCACACCTCAGAATAAATAGTGTATCACGGAATCTGAAGAAAAAGCAACCACGGGATTCATGAAGCTAGGCGCAAGGATGGCGTTAGCCTTGCACCAACCGTGCAGCGTAGAGATGGCACAGCAGCACCACATGCATCTTAATGAAGGTGCGCTGCCGTAACGGCCATGTGCATAGGAAACATGTACGAGTGCAGGTGGTGTGTCTTCACACTGCATGGAGGCGTGAACATGTCGGCTGCATATGCGCAACCTAAAATGCTGACTAGTACAGCCTGCCTCTAATAGTAATCACTCCTCTCAGTGTCCATGGATAGTGAAATGTATGCAAAGCATAGAAGACATTTTTGCGATCACCACAATAAGAAGTAAACACAAAGGCACATAGCTGAATATTGAGTCCCCGTCCCTCGAACAAATGATATTTAACACCACGTGCCCGTATTCCACTGTAGTGTCGCTAGTTATACCAAGTGGAAGCGAAACGCATCGTGTTAGCGCACCGCCAATTGCTAAGCCTAGCCCAGTGGTTAGGGTTACTACCTGTCCTACATTGTAAGGGACAGTCCTCCCTCTAGGCAGGTGTGTCCATACCAAAACCATTATAAATGTGAAATGTCGTGCGATAGTAAGACATAATTATGTCCCATATTTTATGTAGTCCCATACAATACTTATGTCTAAATATAAAATACCTAAATGTTACAAGAAATAGAATAGGCAAGTAAACGAAACAGAATAAGCAACTACACCGCTACAACAATAAAAGCTTATATGTAGGCATAAAATTAAAGTACTATCCTTTGTAATGACCGTGGGTATGTGTTGGCCTGTAAACTCTGATATGTGTCCCAAAATGTCCCATCCAGGTCATATGAAAAGGTGGCAACCCTACCAATGATCAGAGCATTCGCCCAATATCTGCCCATTTGCGGTCCAAGTCGTCTTTGTCAGGATGGCCCATAGATGAACGGGTATTACCCGGGTCTACCTACCATGTCATGAAAGATAAGTATTTGCATGTACCTATGTGTGTGAAGTACAGCATATGGATGATCAGAAATGCTAGGGTAGTCCTCACAACCATATTGGTCCCAGAGATATGTAGTGTACGCAATGTGTTCTGTTGACTGTGCCATGGGCCATCAACTACAGAAGGGATGAATGGTGTCTGTGGAATATGGGGGTGGGGGGTGATGTGTAATGTAATAATTTGCCAATGGGAGACTGGATTGGATGCACAATAGGGGAACTGGAGGTCTGCGAGGGAGCAGTGGGTGAATCAGGAAGATAACCAATGAACAAATATTCACATCCGCAATACAATCCCACAAACATGTGAACATTA